>NW_025210814.1:5675-9073 GCF_004010195.1 Chiloscyllium plagiosum
TGTCCCCCATCAAACCCTCCCAGGGACAGCACGGGGTTAGATACAGAGTAAAGCTCCCTCTACACTGTCCGCCACTCCCAGAGACAAGGGGGTTAGATACAGAGTAAAGCTCCCTCTACACTGTCCCCCCCCCATCAAACACACCCAGGGACAGGGGGGTTAGATAGAGTAAAGATCCCTCTACACTGTCCCCCACTCCCAGAGACAACGGGGTTAGATACAGAGTAAAGCTCCCTCTACACTGTCCGCCACTCCCAGAGACAAGGGGGTTAGATACAGAGTAAAGCTCCCTCTACACTGTCCCCCCCCATCAAACACTCCCAGGGACAGGGGGGTTAGATACAGAGTAAAGCTCCCTCTACACTGTCCCCCACTCCCAGGGACAGCAGGGGGTTAGATAGAGAGTAAAGCTCCCTCTACACTGTCCCGCACAGAAGAAACGAGGAAGACCGTAGGGTGGGGGTGCCCACACCGAACCCAGAGGCAGGGTGGGGGGGGGGGGGGGAAAACGGATGGAAGGGGAGGGGGTTTCGGGTGGACGGAGGGGAGGGTTAGATGAGGAGGCTTAGAAACAACGAGGCGAGGGGAGGCCCGAGCACTGCTCTCAGGTGGCTTTGTCCTTGCCAGCAGGACACGAAGCCGCCCGGTCTGCCAGCCGCTGTGCCCGGCTGAGGTGGGTACAGGCATCCAGGAGCAGCAGGCCAGGAATGACGATCCACAGGGAGTTCAGGAAGACAAAGTAGAACCAGAAGTAGAGAGGGTGGCCCACCCAGCTGTGGCTGAAGCCTTCCCTGTAGGCCGTGTAGAAATACAGAACGTCACCGTAGAGCTGGCCTGTAGGGGGCAGGAGAGGCAGCGTTTTACACACACACACACACACACACCTCCCCTCCACAGGGTCACCCCCTCACCACCCACCCACCCAACCATCACACAGGGACAGGGACAGCACGGGGTTAGGTACAGAGTAAAGCTCCCTCCACACTGTCCCCCACCCCCAGGACAGGGACAGCACGGGGTTAGGTACAGAGTAAAGCTCCCTCCACACTGTCCCCCACCCCCAGGGACAGTACGGGGTTAGGTACAGAGTAACCTTCCTCCAGCCTGGAGGATCACAGCCCGCGCACCGATCAGACTCTAACGAGGGTGGCCAAGGTGAGGAGATGCCCATCTGCGGGTGACCCTCCCTCTCCCCCCCGTCGCCAGCCTTACCCAGGGAGACCATCAGCTGAAGGACAAACCGCTCCGGCCGGTGCTGGAGGAAGGCCATAACCGTCCAAAGGCTGAGGGGCCCCCAGGTCCAGGCCGTGACAGTCTCCATGCAGACGGTAAAGTTGTCAGCGCTGGAGAGACAGAGGAGGGGGAGAGAGAGAGAGAGAGAGAACTTTGGAACCAGATTTTCTGTCAAACCACAGCACCACTCGGCCAGTTTGAGAGCAATTCAGGACGTCACCTCTCGGTGTTGTAAAACTTCGGTGGCGCCACGCTTACAGTGTTTGCGTCCAGTCCTTACAGGAGGGGTGTGGAGGTCCCAGAGAGGGGGCTGATGAGGTGTACCAGGATGCTGCCTGGATTGGAGGGTCGGGGGCCAGAGGGAGAGGCTGTTTGCTCTTGGGGAGGGGTGGGGGGGCTGAGGGGAGACTTGATAGGAATCATGAGATAGGTCTGACGTTTCTCTCCCTCTCTCCCCACGGAGTCTGATGCATTTAAGGTGAGAGGGGTGATACAAGTTCAGAGGAGACACAAGGGGGCGAGTGGTTTTACACAGAGTGTGGAACATACGCTGGGATGGAGGTGGGGGGGCAGGTATGATAGGGGGGCATTTCAGGGGCTGGTAGGTAAGCACGTGGATATGTAAGGAACGGAGGGGTTTTGGACCAAGGGCAGGCAGAAGGGGATTTTGGCATCATCTTCAACATGGGGCGACGCAGGGGTTAGCACCGCTGCCTCACGGCACCAGGGAGCCGGGTTCGATTCCAGCCTCGGGCGACTGTCTGTGTGGAGTTTGCACACTCTCCCCGTGTCCCACAGTCCAAAGATGGCGCAGGTCAGGGCGGATAGGCCGTGCTAAATCGCCCATAGCGCGAGTCAGAGGAAAAACGGGTCTTGGGGTGGGTTACTCTTCGGAGGGTCGGTGTGGACTGGTTGGGCCGAAGGGCCTGTTTCCACACTGTGTGCCAAAGGGGGTGCTTTTATGCCGCACTGTTCTAGCATTCGCTGCTCGGCCGACTTTAAGGAAGTCTTTTTTAAAAAAAAAATAAAATCCTGGAGAGGGTTGAACAGGTCTTTTTCCGTCAGGGAGATCTTTAGTAGAGGAATCTCAGAGCTCAGTCACAGCGATAACTCACTCAGGGTAACAAAGCCCAGGGCACCCAGAGGATGGCGCGATTGTGATTGCGGCACAGACCCAGGGCTGGTCCAGGCCACAAGAGGAGCCAAGAATGATGGGGGGCTCCCCTTACACCCCCCCCCCCAGTCCTGAAGGGTTACCCCCAAAAAGGTTGACGTCTCCACCTCCTGATGCTGCCTGGCTTGCTGTGATCTTCCAGCCTTCTGCCTGTCTTCTTTAAGTTTAAATTTGAGGTAGGTTTTGCCTAGGGCAGTCTATTTACCCTATTCATTCCCCCCCCCCAATGATGTTATAAACCTCTATAAGGTCACCCCCTCAAACACCAGGGAAAACAGCCCCAGCCTATTCAGCCTCTCCCTATAGCTCAAACTCTGACATCTTTGTAAATCTTTTCTGAACCCTTTCAAGTTTCCCAACATCCTCCCTGTAGCAGGGAGACCGGAATTGGACACAGTTATTCCCAAAGTGGCCTCACCGATACAGCCACAACGTGACCTCCCGGCTCAGATACTCAATGCACTGACCAATAGAGGACACCTTCTTCACTGTCCTAACTAGCTAGGCAACATTTTCAGTGAGCCCCTGGATGAGGCACTGCTGATGATTCCCGCTTTCTGTTTATATGTTTGGTTACCAACACCACATCGACTTGGACCACATTTACCACCCCCTGAGAACAGGGAGTGACATCACCAACCCGAAGAAACAGGCTCACTGAAAATGTTGAAAAATGTGTTGCTGGAAAAGCGCAGCAGGTCAGGCAGCATCCAAGGAGCAGGGGAATCGATGTTTCGGGCCTGAGCCTGAATAAGGGTGGCGATACATGTTGGCGTACTCACATGACATATCTGCTGTCCCCCTTGGCGTATTCTTTCCCTGCAGGTTGGGGGAGGGGAAAACAGACAGGTAAGACAGGGAGCTCCACATCTCTCTGCGCCAGCTCTATCCCACTCCCAAAGCCCCTGTCCACCCCATCTCCCCCACCCCTGCCCGTCACCTCCCTTTGTCCCCCCCCTCCAAGACCCTGTCAACCCCGCCCACCCCAACA
>NW_025210814.1:10434-12788 GCF_004010195.1 Chiloscyllium plagiosum
GTGGTGGTGCTGTGACAGTCCTCCCAGACTGCAGTGGCAGTCCTCCCAGTTGTGGTGGTGCTGTGACAGTCCTCCCAGGCTGCAGTGGCAGTCCTCCCAGTTGTGGTGGTGCTGTGACAGTCCTCCCAGGCTGCAGTGGCAGTCCTCCCAGTGGTGGTGCTGTGATAGTCCTCCCAGGCTGCAGTGGCAGTCCTCCCAGTGGTGGTGGTGCTGTGATAGTCCTCCCAGGCTGCAGTGGCAGTCCTCCCAGTGATGGTGGTGCTGTGATAGTCCTCCCAGTCTGCAGTGGCCGTCAACCCAGCGGTGGTGGTGCTGTGACAGTCCTCCCAGGCTGCAATGGCAGTCCTCCCAGTGGTGGTGGTGCTGTGATAGTCCTCCCAGGCTGCAATGGCAGTCCTCCCAGTGGTGGTGGTGCTGTATAGTCCTCCCAGGCAGCAGTGGCAGTCCTCCCAGTGGTGGTGGTGCAGTGATAGTCCTCCCAGACTGCAATGGCAGTCCTCCCAGTGGTGGTAGTGCTGTGATAGTCCTCCCAGGCTGCAATGGCAGTCCTCCCAGTGGTGGTGGTGCTGTGATAGTCCTCCCAGACTGCAGTGGCAGTCCTCCCAGTGATGGTGGTGCTGTGGCTGCAATGGCAGTCCTCCCAGTGGTGGTGGTGCTGTGACAGTCCTCCCAGACTGCAGTGGCAGTCCTCCCAGTTGTGGTGGTGCTGTGATAGTCTTCCCAGGCTGCAGTGGTAGTCCTCCAGGTGGTGGTGGTGCTGTGATAGTCCTCCCAGGCTGCAGTGGTAGTCCTCCAGGTGGTGGTGGTGCTGTGAGAGTCCTCCCAGGCTGCAGTGGTAGTCCTCCAGGTGGTGGTGGTGCTGTGACAGTCCTCCCAGGCTGCAGTGGCAGTCCTCCCAGTGGTGGTGGTGCTGTGACAGTCCTCCCAGGCTGCAGTGGCAGTCCTCCCAGAGGTGGTGGTGCTGTGATAGTCCTCCCAGGCTGCAGTGGCAGTCCTCCCAAAGTTAAAAATCACACACCGCCAAGTTATATTCCAACGGGTTTACCTGAAAGTATGAGATTTCGGAGCAGTTGCTCCTTTGTCAGGTAGCTGGCAGCACTCTGAAAGCTAACGTCTCTTCATCAGAGCTGATGGGAAGTATAGAGGGAGCAGCATGGTGCTGCCTGACCCCTCTGTGATGTCTAACAATGTTTGGTCCCAGTGGAGGCGCAGTGATGGTCCTACCAGACTGCAATAATAGTGCTCCCGACGGGTGATGGCGGTGTGACAGTCCTCCTGGGATGCAGGAGTAGTCCTCCCAACTCTAGGGGTGCTGAGGCAGCCCTCTCAGGTTACAATGCCGATCCTCCCAGTGGAAGATGGCGCTGTAATGGTCCTCCTGTGAGCCCCAAAGGAAAAGGAGCAGGAGTAGGCTATTTGGCCCCTTGACCCTGTTCCGCCATTCAATATGTTATCAAGTTAAAGGTGTGTAAGAGAGAGTGCCTGCTGTTCTGAACTGAGAGCTTATAAGCCCCTGTCTATATGACAAGATGGCAGTCCCAGAGTGTACTGGAACATTGAAAATGGGCAACTTTTAGCTATGAAATGGATACCTGAGTTGGTTGCCGTTTTGACAACAATTTGAATTTAACCAATCAGTTTAAAACCCAATTGAGTTTGAATTTATTGTTTTGCCAACATCGAACCAAAGAGACAATCCAATTTTGGAGGTATAAAAATGGAGGCAGTTTGAAAATTGGCACCAGAACAATGGGGCAGCATGGTGGCTCAGTGGTTAGCACCGCTGCCTCATGGCGCCAGGGTCCCAGGTTCAATTCCAGCCCCAGGTGACGGTCTGTGTGGAGTTTGCATGTTCTCCCATGTCTGCGTGGGTTTCCACCGGATGCTCCGGTTTCCTCCCATAGTCCAAAGATGTGCAGGTTAGGTGAATTGGCCATGCTAAATTGTCCCATAGTGTTCACGGATGTGTAGGTTAGGTGCATTAGGCGGGATAAATATCGGATAGTAGGGGAATGGGTCTGGGTGGGCCGGTATCCTTCCACCAAGTATCAGATACAGACCACCAGTCAACAACCCACAGGCCAGAGACACAGCCAGACAGAACGGACATGATCCAGGTAATGATTACAGATGCTCACAACCGACTTCACAGATACAGACAAGAAATTGCGCGCCAAAAGTCGTTAATTTCAAAAACCACTAATCAGGAATGGACCCGGACCATAGAACAGGCCGTCACCATAGGACAGAATAGGACTACACTCCGCAAAAAAACAGCACTAAAAGAAAAAATGGCCAAACTAACACACAACAATGAGGACACCACAACACACACCTGGGTTAAAAACCTCTCC
>NW_025210814.1:15265-20744 GCF_004010195.1 Chiloscyllium plagiosum
AATGTAATTGTACCAACCTCCACCACATCCTCTGGCAGCTCATTCCATACACATACCACCCTCTGTGTGGAAAAAGTTGTCCCTGCATGAAAATGTTACCTCTTAGGTCTCTTTTTTATCTTTCCCCTCTCACCCTAAACCTATGCCCCTCTAGTTCTGGACTCCCCGACCCCAGGGAAAAGACTTTGTCTATTTATCCTATCCATGCCCCTCATAATTTTGTAAACCTCTATAAGGTCACCCCTCAGCCTCCGACGCTCCGGGGAAAACAGCCCCAGCCTGTTCAGCCTCTCCCTGTAGCTCAAACCCTCCAGCCCTGGCAACATCCTTGTAAATCTTTTCACAACATCTTTCCGATAGGAAGGAGACCAGAATTGCACGCAATATTCCAACAGTGGCCTAACAGTTAACGAATAAATTGATTGGAAGAATGGAATTTAGGGGTTCTCTGTCACCCATATTATAACAGATTACGAGGCAAGGCAAGCTTTTCCGGGGGTTTGATTAACAGAAGGGTTCACAGAAGGGGTAACAAACAGAATCATGGCAAGATTTGACACGCCTTACTCTTCTGTCCTGCCCTATCCCCAAAATCCCTGAATGATCAAGAATCTCACCATCTTGACCTTAATCATAATGGATGTTACTCATGCCCGCCACCCCCACACACACATTAACAGCACAGAGATGGAACGAGTGGAGAGTGTCAAGCTCCTGGGACTGGTCATCCACAACAAGCTTTCTTGGACTCTTCACGTGGACGCACTGGTCACAAAGGCCCGGCAACGTCTCTCCTTCCTCAGGCAGCCGAGGAAATTTGGTGTGACGGTGAATACCCCTTTATAGGTGTGCCGCTGTGAGCGTTCTGACCCGGATGTGTCACTATCTGGGACGCCAACTGTACCATTCAAGACCGGAGAGGGTTACAGAGAGTGGTGAACTCGGCCCGGGACAATCACAAAGGCCAACCCCCCATCTACAGAATCCATCTACCAGGCCCCGCTGTCGAGGAAAAGACCGGAGAGGGTTACAGAGAGCGGTGAACTCGGCCCGGGACAATCACAAAGGCCAACCTCCCATCTACAGAATCCATCCACCAGGCCCCGCTGTCGAGGAAAGGCCGCCGGCATTCTCAAAGATCCATCCCACCCTGGCAATGTCTTTCTACAACCTCTACCATCGGGGAGAAGCCTGGACACACGCACCAGTCGGTTTCGAAACAGTTTCTACCCTCCTCTTGTTAGAATACTGAATGGACTCACAAACTCTTAACATTCGCCTGTACCTGTGTTTCTGTTTTTGCTGCTGTTTACCTATTATTTACTTAGCTTTGCTGCTTAACTCTGTGATCTTTCTGTATCGCTCGCAAGACAAAGCCTTTCACTGTGCCTCAGTACACAACAATAAATTCAATTCAGTTCACAACATCTCTGCATCCACAGCTCTCTGCGGCAAGGACTCAAAACCCTCTGAGAGAGAGCCCCCTTGCCTTAGTCTTAAACAAGAGACCTTGCTATTCTGAAACCTCGTCCCCATCAATCCCACCTCATGCTGTCAGTGTCTTGGGATTATTTGACAGGGTCAGTGTAGAAGGAGAGCTCCCAGCGTCCACTCTGACAAGACCCCCTATAAATACCCACAGCGCAAAAAACAAAGACCCTTCAGCCCATCAGGTCTGCACTAGTCAAAGCCAACAACCTAAGTATTCTAACAGATACCTGATGAAGGACTTATAACCGAAACATCGATTCTCCTTCTCCTTGGAAGCTGTGCATTTTCAGCAACACACTCTTTGATTCTGATCTCCAGCATCTGCAGTCCTCCGTTTCTCCAACGTAACCATTCTAATCCCATTTGCCCGCCCTTTGATCAGTACGCCTTGGGATCGCAAGGATCTGACACGTTTCAACAAGATCACCTCTTCGTCCGTCACAGAGTTTGTCGATCCGGACATTGTCATTGAGGCGAAAGGAAAGGTATCCCATTTTGTGCACTTATCTGTACACTTGTGAAGGGGAGGTCCACAAAACAAGACCTTTAACAAGACCTTGGGATGACACGGTGGCTCAGTGGTTAGCACTGCTGCCTAACGGCGCTAGGGACCCAGGTTCGATTCCATCCTCGGGCGACTGTCTGTGTGGAGTTTGCATATTCTCCCTGTGTCTGCGTGGGTTTCCTCCCACAGCCCAAAGATGTGCAGGTCAGGTGAGTTGGCCGTGCTAAATTGCCCGTAGTGTTAGGCACATCATTCAGAGGGAAATGGGTCTGGGTGGGTTACTCTTCGGAGGGTCGGTGTGGACTGGTCAGGCTGGAGGGCCTGTTTCCACACTGTAGGGAATCTAATCTTATCCAACCAAGTCCACAAGAGGCGCTGCCAGGGTGGGGTACATGGATTTTGGGATGACTTCAAGTGAGTGGTGGAGGGAATGAGGGTGGCTGCCTCCTTCCGTGCTTGCTGGACAGACTAACCCCCCCACCACCACCTTCACCAATCAGTCCCTCCACCACCCAAGCACGGCGGTAGATGGACTCATTATGAATGCTCGGCTGAGCTCCAACACAGATGCAGAGCCAACACAGAGTCAAGGAGGCAGCTCACCCCCAACTTCTCGAGGGGGCAACTGGGGATGGGGGTCATAAATGTCAGGTTAAAACCATTTTCCCAAGAGAAGTTTGAGGGAAAAACAACTCCCCCCCCCTTCCCATTGACTTGTGATGAGGACATGGAGATAGGAATTACGCATGTGCATTCCAAAGTGTCGGCAGTGCCGTAAGGACGCAGGCGTATTAAGTCGCAAAGGTTCATTGCCGTAAGGACGCAAGCGCACGGCCGTCGGCGCAGTGTCTCCCTCCGTATGGACGCAGGCGCAGTGAATCCCTTAATGGAGGGGGTGGGGTCCGCGCTGTTATCGGGGCGCAGGCGTATTGAATCGCAAAGCGGCACCGCCGTCTAAGCGCAGGCGCAGTGAATACCACACCGTCGGCACCGGCGCAGAAACGCAGGCGCAGTGATTCGTCATGCGGCACCGCCGTCCAAGCGCAGGCGCAGCGAATACCAAACCGTCGGCACCGGCGTAGAAACGCAGTGATTCGTCACGCGGCACCGCCGTCGGGGCGCAGGCGCAGCGACCCCCGAGTCGCCGGCACAGCCGTAGAAACGCAGGCGCATGGAGTTGCAACGCGGCACCGCCGTCAGGACGCAGGCGCACCGGCGTCCAAGGCGCCGGCGCGCAGGCGCGGTGAGTGGCCACGCGGCACCGCCGTCCCGACGCAGGCGCACCAGCACCCAGCCGGCACGGCGCCTGCGCGCTGACGGCCGGGCAGCTGTCATGGCGGCGGAGCCGATGTGAACGGAGGAGGAGAGGAGGAGGAGGTGAGGGAAGCCGAGATAGGAAGCGGGGCTTCCCGCCCAACCGAGGAGGAGGAGGAGGAGGAGGAGGCGGAGGCGGAGGCGGCGGGGAAATCGCGGTTGGTTTGGGAGTCTGGAGGCGCCGGCCCCGCCCCGCCCCCCTCCCTCCGGGGGAACGGGAGACATCTCTTAAGGTCGTCCGGGGGGTGTTCAGGGACAAGCCTTAAGGTCGTCCAGAACCGAGGGGTGTGAATGGCTCTCGGGGGCAACACAGAATCCACAGATTTGCCCCGAACCTCGCCCGATGCAGCCCACCCGCTGCAAATAAGAACTTGCATTCATAAAAGTCGGGGGTCACGGGGTTAAATTCGGACTTAAAGCAAAAAAAAATGAAACAAAAGGAGCTGGGGGGAGGGGGTGGAATAAAAACACAAGGTAGGGAGGAGACAGTAGGTGCAGGAGTAGGCCATTCTGCCCTTCGAGCCTGCACCGCCATTCAATATGAGCACGGCTGATCATCCTGCCTTATCTTGGATAGAGCTCTCAAGGATAGGGTTATGGAAAATGTGTCCCTGGAAAAGCGCAGCAGGTCAGGCAGCATCCGGGGAGCAGGAGAATCGACGTTTCGGGCATAAGCCCTTCTTCAGGACGCTGCCTGACCTGCTGCGCCTTTCCAAGCAACACATTTTCGGCTCCGATCTCCAGCATCTGCAGTCCTCACAGAATAAAAACACACACAGACACCCGGTCTGGCGGTATCTGAGAATGATGTGGAGGAGCCCTTCATCAAAGTTAAACATCACGTTATAGGTTATAGTCCGACGGGTCTATTTGGAAATGCACGTTTCCAAGCATGATCCTGCCCCTCTTAGATACCTGGTGTTGTGTGATGTTTAACTTTGATGAAGGGCTTTTGATTGATTTTAGAACATAGAAAAGTGCAGCATAGAACAGGCCCTTCGGCCCACGATGTTTTGCCGAGGATTAATCTTAATGTAAAATAAAACAGTCTAACCTACACACCCCTCAATTCACTGCTATCCATGTGCATGTGCAGCAGTCACTTCAATGTCCCCAATGACTCTGCTTCCACCATCACCGCTGGCAACGCGTTCCATGCATTCACAACTCTCTGCGTAAAGAACCTACCTCTGATGTCTCCTCTATACCTTTCCCCTAATATCTTAAAACCTCGTGCCAGCCCTGGGGAAAAGTCACTATCCATGCCTCTCATTACCTTGTATACCCCAAACAGGTCACCTCTCTTCCTCCTTCTCTCCAGAGAGAAAAGACTTCCTTGCACCTGACAGGCTGCCTGACATGTTTTGCTTTTCCAGCACCACACTCTTGACTCTGATGTTTAATTTTGTCCACCCCAGTCCACATCATTCTCAGATTCTGCCAGACCTGATGTGTGTGTGTTCTCCCCCCCCCCCCCCAGCTCTTTCTGTTTTTGTTTCAGGTCTGAATTTAAACATCACACCACGTCAGGTAGCCAAAGGGGGCAGGATCATGCTCCGAAAGTGAGTACTTCCAAACAGACCCGTTGGACAATAACCTGGCCGTTGTGGGATGTTTAAGAGCACCTGAGAAAGCAGACTTTCAGGGTCCGTGGACCTTTCTTCGGAATTGGCTGGCTCAAATTTCTCTCCACAGATGCTGCGAGACCTGCCGCGTTTCTCCAGCAATTTCTGCTTATGTCTCCGATTTTTCAGCACCCACGGTCCTGTGGGTGTTTTGTTTTAGTGTTTAGCGTTTGTACCTTGTTTTGGGAGGGAGAGGGTGTGAGTGTGTGTGGAGTACTCCTGTTTTGCACTGGTTTCGTGACCAAACGTTTTGCCCCCTCCTTTTCAAGGTTTCCAACATACCACCTCTCCACCCCATCTCCTTGCTGTCCCTCAGCATTCATAAACACTCACACACATACTCACACACACACACACACACACTCTCACACACACACACATCCCTGCCCACTCCTCTTCCTCCTAAAACGCACCCTTGCAGGTTTTCTGAACAAGTCCAGGTCGGAGATGATGACACCGAGAAGAGGAATGTTTGGCAATGGGTTGGGTGCACTTGTTTCCGTTGTGTGATGGTGCTGTCACTTTCAGAGATTATTTTGTCCTG
>NW_025210815.1:0-5000 GCF_004010195.1 Chiloscyllium plagiosum
AGTGAGTGTGAGGGCGCCGGTGTGACAGGGACGGAGTGAATGTGCGGGGATCATAGTGATGGTGATGAAGTGAGTGTGAGTCAGTCAGGGAGACTGCGATCGAAAGAGTGTAAGGGGGTCAGGCTGACTGATGGAGTGCGTGTGAGGTGTCAGGATGACAGTGATGGCGTGAGTGTGAGTTTGTTAAGGTGACCGTGATTGAGTGAGTGTAATAAGGTCAGTGTGATGGTGATGGAGTGAGTGTGAGAGGTTCATGGTGACGGTGATGGAGTGAGTGTTAGGAGGTCAGGGTGACGGTGATGATGTGAGTGTAGTGGGCCGGTGTGACAGTGACGTTGATGAGTACGAGGGGGATTGAATGACAGAGATGGAGTGAGTGTGAGGGGGCCAGAGTGACTGTGCAGGAGTGAGTGTGAGGGGGGCAGGCTGACAGTGATGGAGTGAGTGTGAGAAAGTCAGGGAGACAATGATGGCGTGAGTGTGAGACGGTCAGTGTGACGTTGGTGGAGTGCGTGTGTAGGAGTCAGGCGACGATGATGGAGTGTGTCTGAGGTAATCATTGTGACAGTGATGAAGTTAGTGTGAGGGGGTCATGGTGACGGGGATGAAGTGAGTGAGTGGGGGTCTGGGTGACAGTGATGGAATGGGTGTGAGTGGGCCGGTGTGACAGGAATGGAGTGAATGTGTGGGGATCATTGTGATGGTGATGAAGTGAGTGTGAGGGGGTCAGGGTGACTGTGATCGAGTGAGTGTAAGGGGGACAGGCTGACTGATGGAGAGAGTATGACGTGTCAGAATTACCGTGATGGCGTGAGTGTGAGGGTGTTAAGGTGACAGTGATCGAGTGAGTGTAATAGGGTCAGTGTGTCGGTGATGGAGTGAGTGTGAGGGGTTCATGGTGACGGTGATGGTGTGAGGGTCAGGGGGTCAGGGTGACGGTGATGGAGTGAGTGTGAGTGGGTAAGTGTGACAGTGGTGGGGTGAGAATGAGTGGGAGAGTGTGACAATAGTGGAGCGAGTGTGAGTGTGTCAGGGTGAAGGTAATAGAGTCTGTTTAAGGGGTTCCGTCTGACTGATGGAGTGACTGTGAGTGGGCTGGTGTGAGAGTGAAGGAGTGAGTGTGTGGGGATCATGGTGACGGTGATGGAGTGAGTGTGAGGTAGTCAGGATGACTGTAATAAAGTGAGTGAAAGTGTGTCAGGCTGACTGATGGAGGGAGTGTGAGGGGTCAGAGTGACTGTAATGGAGTGTGTTTGAGAGTGTCAGGGAGGCTATTACAGAGTGAGTGTGAGGGGGTACAATGACTGTGATCGAGAGAGTGTGAGGGGGTCAGGCTGACGGTGATGAAGTGTGTCTGAAGGAATCATTGTGACAGTGATGAAGTGAGTCTGAGGGGGTCATCGTGACTGGGATGAAGTGAGTGTGAGGGGGTCAGGGTGACAGTGATGGAGTGAGTGTGAGGGGGCCGCTGTGACAGGGACGGAGTGAATGTGTGGGGATCATAGTGATGGTGATGAAGTGAGTGTGAGTCAGTCAGGGTGACAGTGATCGAATGAGTGTAAGGGTGTCAGGCTGACTGATGGAGTGAGTGTGAGGTGTCAGGATGACAGTGATGGCGTGAGTGCGAGTGCGTTAAGGTGACCGTGATTGAGTGAGTGTAATAAGGTCAGTGTGATGGTGATGGAGTGAGTGTGAGGGGTTCATGGTGACGGTGATGAAGTGAGTGTTAGGGGGTCAGGGTGACGGTGATGGAGTGAGTGTGAGAGAGTCAGGGAAACAATGATGGCGTGAGTGTGAGACGGTCAGTGTGACGGTGGTGGAGTGCGTGTGTAGGTGTCAGGCGACAGTGATGGAGTGTGTCTGAGTTAATCATTGTGACAGTGATGAAGTGAGTGTGAGGAGGTCATGGTGACGGGGATGAAGTGAGTGTGTGGGGGTCTGGGTGACAGTGATGGAATGGGTGTGAGTGGGCTGGTGTGACAGGAACGGAGTGAATGTGTGGGGATCATAGTGATGGTGATTGATGTGATTCTGAGCCAGTCAGGGTGACTGTGATCGAGTGAGTGAAAGGGGGTCAGGCTGTCTGATGGAGAGAGTATGACGTGTCATAATGACCGTGATGGCGTTAGAGTGAGGGTGTTAAGGTGACAGTGATCGAGTGAGTGTAATAGGGTCAGTGTGTCGGTGATGTAGTGAGTGTGAGGGGTTCATGGTGACGGTGATGGTGTGAGTGTCAGGGGGTCAGGGTGACGGTGATGGAATGAATGCGAGTGGGTAAGTGTGACAGTGGTGGGGTGAGAGTGAGTGCGACATTATGACAATAGTGGAGTGAGTGTGAGTGTGTCAGGGTGAAGGTGATAGAGTCTGTTTAAGGGGGTCCGTCTGACTGATGGAGTGAGTGTGAGTGGGCTGGTGTGAGAGTGACGGAGTGAGTGTGTTGGGATCATGGTGACGGTGAGGGAGTGAGTGTGAGGTAGTTAGGATGACTGTAATAAAGTGAGTGAAAGTGTGTCAGGCTGACTGATGGAGGGAGTGTGAGGGGTCAGCGTGACTGTAATGGAGTGCGTTTGAGTGTGTCAGGGTGGCGATGACGGAGTGAGTGTGAGGGGGTAGAGTGACTGTGATCGAGTGAGTGTGAGGGTGTCATGGTGACTGGGATGAAGTGAGTGTGAGGGTGTTTAGGTGACCGTGATTGAGTGAGTGTAATAGGGTCAGTGTGATGGTGATGGAGTGAGTGTGAGGGGTTCATGGTGACAGTGATGGAGTGAGTGTTAGGGGGTCAGGGTGACGGTGATGGAGTGAGTGTGAGTGGGCCGGTGTGACAGTGACGTTGATTGAATGACAGAGATGAAGTGAGTGTGAGGGTGTCAGAGTGACTGTGCAGGAGTGAGTGTAAGGGGGTCAGGCTGATAGTGATGGAGTGAGTGTGAGAGAGTCAGGGAGACAATGATGGCGTGAGTGTGAGACGGTCAGTCTGACGATGGTGGAGTGCGTGTGTAGGTGTCAGGGTGTCGGTGATGGAGTGTGCCTGAGGTAATCAATGTGACAGTGATGAAGTGAGTGTGAGGGGGACATGGTGACTGGGATGAAGTGAGTGTGACGGGGTCCGGGGGACAATGATGGAGTGAGTGTGAGTGGGCCGGTGTGACAGGGACAGCGTGAGTGTGTGGGGATCATAGTGATGGTGATGAAGTGAGTGTGAGTCAGTCAGGATTACTGTGATCGAGTGAGTGTAAGGGGGTCAGGTTGACTGATGGAGTGAGTGTGAGGTGTCAGGATGAAAGTGATGGCGTGAGTGTGAGGGTGTTAAGGTGACAGCGATCGAGTGACAGTAATAGGGTCAGTGTGTCAGTGATGGAGTGAGTGTGAGGGGTTCATGGTGACGGTGATGGTGTGAGTGTCAGGGGGTCAGGGTGACGGTGATGGAGTGAGTGTGAGTGGGTAAGTGTGACAGTGGTGGGGTGAGAATAAGTGGGACAGTGTGACAATAGTGGAGTGAGTGTGAGTGTGTCAGGGTGAAGGTGAGAGAGTCTGTTTAAGGCGTCTGACTGATGGAGTGAGTGTGAGTGGGCTGGTGTGAGAGTGACGGAGTGAGTGTGTGGGGATCATGGTGACGGTGAGGGAGTGCGTGTGAGGTAGTCAGGGTGACTGTAATAAATTGAGTGAAAGTGTATCAGGCTGACAGATGGAGGGAGTGTGAGGGGTCAGGGTGACTGTAATGGAGTGCGTTTGAGTGTGTCAGGGAGGCGATGACGGAGTGAGTGTGAGGGCTTCGAGAGACTGTGATCGAGAGAGTGTGAGGGGGTCAGGGTGACGGTGATGAAGTGTGTCTGAAGGAATCAGTGTGACAGTGATGAAGTTAGTGTGAGGGGGTCAGGGTGACAATGATGGAGTGAGTGTGAGGGTTTTAAGGTGACAGTGATCGAGTGAGTGTAATAGGGTCAGTGTTACGGTGATGGAGTGAGTGTGAGGGGTTCATGGTGACGGTGATGGAGTGAGTGTGAGTGTGCCAGTGTGAAGGTGATAGAGTCTGTTAAAGGGGGTCAGGCTGTCTGATGGCGTGAGTGTGAGTGGGCTGGTGTGAGAGTGACTGAGTGAGTGTGTGGGGATCATGGTGATGGTGATGGATTGAGTGTGAGGTAGTCAGGGTGACTGTAATAGAGTGAATGAAAGGGGGTCAGGCTGACTGATGGAGGGAGTGTGAGGGGTCAGGGTGACTGTAATGGAGTGCGTTTGAGGGTGTCAGGGAGGCGATGAATGAGTGAGTGTGAGCGGGGTAGGGTGACAGTGATCGAGAGAGTGTGGGGGGACAGGGAGACGGTGATGGAGTGTCTCTGAGGGAATCAGAGTGACAGTGATGAAGTGAGTGTGAGGGGGTCAGGGTGACAATGATGGAGTGAGTGTGCGTGGTCCAGTGTGACAGTGATGGTGTGTGAGTGTGTGGGGGTCATGGTTACGGTGATGAAGTGAGCGTAAGTGAGTCAGGGTGGCGTTGATAGAGTGAGTGTGAGCTGGTCAGTGTGAGGTTGATGGAGTGAGTGTGAGGGGATTAGGGTGATGGTGATGGTGTGAGTGTGAGGGGATATGGGAGAAAGTGATGGAGTGTGAGGGGGTGAGTGTGCCGGTGATGGAGTGAGTGTGAGGAAATCAAGGTGACGGTGATGGAGTGTGTGTGATGGGGTCAGGTTGATTGTGGTGAAGTGAGTGTGAGGGGGTCATGGCGATTTAGATTAGATTACAGTGTGGAAACAGGCCCTTCGGCCCAACAAGTCCGCACCGACCCGAAGCGAAACCCACTCATAACCCTGTGAGTGTGTGGTGGTCTGGGTGACAGTGATGGAATGGGTGTGAGTGGGCCGGTGTGACAGGAACGGAGTGAATGTGTGGGGATCATAGTGATGGTGATGAAGTGAGTGTGAGTCAGTCAGAGTGACTGTGATCGAGTGAGTGTAAGGGGGTCAGGCTGACTGATGGAGTGAGTATGACGTGTCAGGATGACC
>NW_025210815.1:5795-8662 GCF_004010195.1 Chiloscyllium plagiosum
AGACAGAGAGACACAGAGAGAGCAAGACAGAGAGAGATCGACAGAGAGAGACACACAGAAAGAGAGAGAGACAGAGAGAACATGAAAGGGACAGAGATGGAGAGAGACAGAGAGAGGTGAACACAGAAAGAGAGAGAGACAGCGAGAGATAGAGAGACAGTGGGCATTTACAGAAAGAAAAAAGCTCATCAAAGGAGAACAAAACAATATAACATCATAATTTAAACATCAGTGGATAAGCTGAAACAGCTTGCTTCAGAAACCTCGAATGATTTTATTTATGGTTTGCAGGGCGGTTGGCCACAGTAACTGGCAGCTGGGGAAGGGAACCACCTGAAAATAATCAAATCCTTTTACTGTCAAGAGCTTTAAACTCTTGTCTCTTTGGGACGTTGTTATGTATTAGTCTCACAACTGTCTCCCACGTGATTCCGTGTGATACAAATTACTGTAAATATTGTAAGTGTCCCGAGGGAGACCCCTACTCATTGCCCAGGTAGGTCCATTATGTCAGCTGCCTGGGGCCTAACCTTGGGAAATCCTTCCCCTAAACCCCTCTGCCCATTACATTCCAACCCATTTGGTACAAGGTGCTGGCTGTGTCTGTTGTCGATGTCCTCAGCTCATGTGTAGGTCAGTTGGAGACCCATCACCGTGATTCACCACCAACTCCCTGACCAGGCAGTCCCAGGATGTTAGAGTGTGATACAATGACCTCTTGACTGGCTGTGTGCCTTCTTCAGTATCTCAGGCATCATTATTGACTGATGGTACCCTCCCCAAGCCTGGGCAGGAGGAGAGGGAACAGATGAAGACACAACTGTACCCTCGCTTCATCCGAGGAGAAAGTGAGGTCTGCAGATGCTGGAGATCAAAGTTGAAACTTTATTGCTGGAACAGCACAGCAGGTCAGGCAGCATCCAGGGAACAGGAGAAGGGCCTGTGCCCGAAACGTCGAATCCCCTGTTCCCTGGATGCTCCCTCAACCTCCAATCCTCAAAATCCTTTCCCTACCCTACACCACCTCAGTCTAACACAATCCCTTGCCCAATTTCTCAAAGTGTTCCTTCTCACATCCTTCCCCCACCCCCCAAACCCCATCACCTCCAACTTCCAAGTCCATTTCTTTCATTCACCTGTGGGACATGGGTGTCCCTAGCTGTGTCCGTCCCTAGTTGCCCCCTTGAGAAGGTGGGGGTGAGCTGCTGTCTTGAACCGCTGCAGTCCATGTGCTGGAAGTTGCCCTTAGGGACGGAATTCCGAGATTTTGACCCAGCAACACTGAAGGAACGGTGATATATTTCCAAGTCAGGATTGTGAGGGGCTCGGAGGGGACCCTGTAGGGAGGGGTCCTGTGGTACATGGAGGTGGGAGTCATGCCTCAGCTCTATAACCCTGCGACCCCCCCCCTCCCCCGTCCAGCTTATTTAGACTAACTCCAGATTCCTGATGAAGGGCTTTTGCCTGAAACATCGACTCTCCTGCTCCTCGGAAGCTGCCTGACCTGCTGTGCTTTTCCAGCAACACACTCTCGACTCTGATCTCCAGCATCTGCAGTCCTTACTTTCACCTAACTCCAGACTCTCCGCAGGCAGTGGATTTTAATTGTGGATTGAAATGGGAAACGAGTCAGAGACTGTAGGAAGGATGGCTGTACTTTTTAAAAGCTTGTTATCTGACCCTCATTGTCAGCACTGTTTACACAGCTGCTGGTTCAATTACTCTAGACAGGCTGGAGCCAGGAGCTGTGAATGAAGGGAGATTCAGCCGGCAACCTGTAGCTGATTGGTCTGTGGTGTGTGTGTGTCTCTCTCTCTCTCTATAGTGAATAAAACCAGTGTATTTTCTCTATTTAGCTGCTGTAAGCTGCAGCTTTTAACCAGCAGCTGGCAACCCCCACACTGTGGGAGGAAACCAGAGCACCCGGAGGAAACCCACGCAGACACGGGGAGAATGTGCAAACTCCACACAGTCAGTCACCCGAGGCGGGAATTGAACCCGGGTCTCTGGTGCTGTGAGGCAGCAGTGCTAACCACTGAGCCACCGTGCTGCCCCACAGGTCAGTGGAGTTTAGGATTAGGGTTAGTCATGATATGGAAACATTTTGTAGCCCAGGATTCACATCTGAGCTGTTCTGGAAGTGTGACAGAACGTGTCTGAACAGGTTAATTAGGATACAAGAAAACAAAATGGATCTGTTACCCACAACCCAAACATTTATATACTCCAGGGGATGGTAGTGGGACCCTTGGCCTTCCTAATATTTTTCTTTAATTCACTCACAGGATGAGGGCATCGCTGGCTAGGCCAGCAATTATTGCCCGTCCCTAATTGCCCAGAGGTGGCGTTAAGAGTCACCCATATTGCTGTAGGTTTGGAGTCACGTGTCACATTGAACAGTAAATGCACCGAGGGTTATGGGGAGAGGGCAGCTACGTGGAGCTGAAGCCATGGAAAGATTAGCCATGATCTTACTGAATGTGGGAGCGGACGCGATGGGTCGGATGGCCTCCTCCTGCTCCTAGCCCTTATGTCCTTATGTCACAACCCCATTGCTGTGGGTCTGGAGTCACGTGTAGGCCAGACCAGGTAAGGATGGCAGTTTCCTTCCCTAAAGGACAGGTGGGGTTTTCCGGCAATAGATTCATCGTCATCATTCGTCCATAATTCCAGATTTTTATTGAATCCAAATTGCACCACCTGCTGGGGCAGGATTCGAACCGGGTCCCCACAACATCGCGTCTCTGCATTAACAGCCCAGCGGTATTACAATCCCGGGGACCATTTCGGAGTTTACTAAACCTGGAGGAATTGCTAACTGTGAGGGACTCCAAAAGGACATTGATTAGTCAGTGAAGTGGGGAGGG
>NW_025210815.1:9212-11879 GCF_004010195.1 Chiloscyllium plagiosum
GTGATGGAGTGTGTCTGAGGGAATCAGTCTGGCAGTGATGAAGTGAGTGTGAGGGGGCCATGGTGACGGGGTGAAGGGAGTGTGAGGGTGTCAGTGTGACAGTGGTGGAGTGAGTGTGAGTGTGTCAGGGTGAAGGTGATAGAGTCTGTTTAAGGGGGTCAGGCTGATTGATGGAGTGAGTGTAAGTGGGCTGGCGTGAGAGTGACGGAGTGAGTGCGTGGGGATCATGGTGACGGTGATGGAGTGAGTGTGAGGTAGTCTGGGTGACTGTAATAGACTGAGTGAAAGGGGGTCAGGCTGACGGTTGGTCGGAGTGTGAGGAGTCAGGTTGACTGTAATGGACTGCGTTTGAGGGTGTCAGGGAGGCGATGACGGAGTAAGTGTGAGGAAGGGTAGGGTGACAGTGATCGAGAGAGTGTGAGGGGGTCAGGGAGACGGTGATGGAGTGTGTCTGAGGGAATCAGTGTGACAGTGATGAAGTGAGTGTGAGGGGGTCAGGGTGACCGTGGTGCAGTGAATGTGAGTGGGCCGGTTTGACAGGGACGGAGTGAGTGTGTGGGGATCATAGTGATGGTGATTGAGTGAGTGTAAGGGGGACAGGCTGACTGATGGAGTGAGTGTGAGGTGTCAGGATGACATTGATGGCGTGAGTGTGAGGGGTTCATGGTGACGGTGATGGAGTGAGTGTAAGGGGGTCAGGGTGACGGTGATGGAGTGAGTGTGAGTGGGCCGGTGTGACAGGGACGGAGTGAGTGTGTGGGGATCATGGTGATGGTGATGAAGTGAGTGTGAGTCAGTCAGGGTGACTGTGATCGAGTGAGTGTAAGGGGGTCAGGCTGAGGTTGAGGGTGATGGAGTGAGTGTGAGGGGGTCAGGGTGACAATGATGGAGTGAGTGTGCGTGCTCCGGTGTGTCTGTGATGGAGTGTGGGTGTGTGGGGGTTATTGTTACGGTGATGAAGTGAACGTAAGTGAGTCAGGGTGACTTTAATAGAGTGAGTGTGAGGTGGTCAGGTTGAGGGTGATGCAGTGAGTGTGAGGGGGTTAGGGTGACAGTGATAGTGTGAGTGTGAGGGGGTAAGGGAGAAAGTGATGGAGTGTAAGGGGGTGAGTGTGCCGGTGATGGAGTGAGTGTGAGGTGTTCAGGGGGACGATGATGGAGTGTGTGTGATGGGGTCGGGCTGATGGTGGTGGAGTCAGTGTGAGGGGGTCAGGTGAAGGTGATAGAGTCCGTTTAAGGGGGTCAGGCTGACTGATGAGTGGGCCGGTGTGAGAATGACGGAGTGAGTGTGTGGGGATCATGGTGACGGTGATGAAGTCAGTGTGAGGGTGCCAGGGTGACTGTGATAGATTGAGTGAAACGGGGTCAGGCTGACTGATGGAGGGAGTGTGAGGGGTCAGGGTGACTGTAATGGAGTGTGTTTGAGGATGTCAGGGAGGCGTTGACGGAGTGAGTGTGAGTGGGCCGGGGTGATGGAGATGGAGTGAGTGTGTGGTGGTCTTAGTAACTGTAATGGAGTGAGTTTGAGGGTGTCAGGATCGCGGTGAAGGAGTGAATATGAGTGACGTTGATGAGAGTGAGGGGGATAGAATGACAGAGATGGAGTGAGTGTGAGGGGGTCAGTGAGACTGTGCAGGAGAGAGTGTGAGGTGGTCAGGCTGACAGTGATGGCGTGAGTGTGAGGGGTCAGGCTGACAGTGATGGCGTGAGTGTGAGGGGTCAGGGTGACATTGATGGAGTGAGTGTGAGAGAGTCAGCGTGACAATGATGGAGTGAGTATGAGGTAGTCAGGTGACAGTGATGGAGTGAGTGTGGGGGTGTTAAGGTGACAGTGATCGAGTGAGTGTGAGAGTGTCAATGTGACGGTGATGGAGTGAGTGTGAAGGGTTCATTGTGACGGTGATGGAGTGAGTGTTAGGTGGTCAGGGTGAAGGTGACGGAGTGAGTTTGAGTGGACCGGTGTGACAGTGACGTTGATGAGGGTGAGGGGGATTAAGTGACAGAGACGTAGTGAGTGTGAGGGGATCAGTGTGACTGTGCGGGAGTGAGAGTGCGGGGGTCAAGCTGACAGTGATGGCGTGAGTGTGAGACGGTCGGTGTGACGGAGGTGGAGTGAGTGTGTAGGGGTCAGGGCGACGGTGATGGAGTGTGTGTGAGGGTGTCAGGGTGGCGGTGATAGAGTGAGTGTGAGAGGGTCAGGGTGACGTTAATGGAGTGAGTATGAGGGGGTCAGGGTGACAGTCATGGAGAGAGTGTGAATAGGCCAGTGTGAAACTAACGGAGTGACTGTGTTGAGATAATGTTGACACAGTGACGGAGTGAGTGTGAGAGGGTGAGTGTGCCGGTGATGGAGTGAGTGTGAGTGGGTCATGGTGACGGTGATGGAGTGAGTGTGAGGGGGTCAGGGTGACAATGATGGAGTGAGTGTGCGTGCTCCGGTGTGTCTGTGATGGAGTGTGGGTGTGTGGGGGTTATTGTTACGGTGATGAAGTGAACGTAAGTGAGTCAGGGTGACTTTAATAGAGTGAGTGTGAGGTGGTCAGGTTGAGGGTGATGCAGTGAGTGTGAGGGGGTTAGGGTGACAGTGATAGTGTGAGTGTGAGGGGGTAAGGGAGAAAGTGATGGAGTGTAAGGGGGTGAGTGTGCCGGTGATGGAGTGAGTGTGAG
>NW_025210815.1:12419-20745 GCF_004010195.1 Chiloscyllium plagiosum
GGGTGGTGGAGTGAGTGTTAGGGGTTAGGTTGACGGTGACGGAGTGAGTGTGAGTGGGCAAGTGTGACAGTGACATTGATGAGTGTGAGGGGGATTGAGTGTCAGAGACGGAGTGAGTGTGAGGGGGTCAGTGTGACTGTGCGGGAGTGAGTGTGAGGGGGGCAGGGTGACAGTGATGGCGTGAGTGTGAGGGGTCAGGTGACGGTGATGGAGTGAGTGTGAGGGGGTCAGGGTGACAGTGACGGAGTGAGTGTGAGTGGGCCTGTGTGACAGTGACATTGATGAGTGTGAGGGGGATTGAGTGTCAGAGACGGAGTGAGTGTGAGGGGGTCAGTGTGACTGTGCGGGAGTGAGTGTGAGGGGGTCAGGCTGACAGTGATGGCGTGAGTGTGAGGGGTCAGGTGACGGTGATGGAGTAAGTGTGAGGGGGTCAGTGTGACAGTGATGGAGTGAGTGTGAGTGGGCCGGTGTGACAGTGACAGAGTGAGTGTGTGTGGATCATGGTGATGGTGATGAAGTGAGTGTGAATCAGTCAGGGTGACTGTGATCGAGTGAGTGTAAGGGGGTCAGGCTGACTAATGGAGTGAGTGTGAGGTGTCAGGGTGACAGTGATGGCGTGAGTGTTTGGGGTGTTAAGGTGACAGTAATCGAGTGAGGATGAGAGGGTTAGTGTGACGGTAATGTAGTGAGTGTGAGGTATTCATGGTGATGGTGATGGAGTGTGTGTTAGGGGGTCAGGGTGACGCTGACGGAGTGAGTGTGAGTGGGTCGGTGTGACAATGACGTTGATGAGTATGAGAGGGATAGACTGACAGAAATGGAGTGAGTGTGAGGGGGTCAGTGTGACTGTGCGGGAGTGAGTGTGAGGGAGTCAGGCTGACAGTGATGGCGTGAGTGTGAGAGGGTCTGTGTGACGGTGATGGAGTGAGTATGGAGGAGTCAGGGTGACAGTGATGGAGTGAGTGTGAGGGGTCAGGGTGACAGTGATGGAGTGAGTGTGAGAGAGTCAGCGTGACAATGATGGGGCTTCAGTACAGCTGCACCCCCTCAGTACTGCTGCACCCCCTCAGTACTGTTGCACTCCCTCAGTAACGCTGCACCGCCTCAGTACCGCTGCACTCCCTCAGTTCTGCTGCACCCCTTCAGTACAGCTGCACCCCCTCAGTACTGCTGCACCCCCTCAGTACTGTTGCACTCCCTCAGTAACGCTGCACCGCCTCAGTACCGCTGCACTCCCTCAGTTCTGCTGCACCCCTTCAGTACAGCTGCACCCCCTCAGTACTGCTGCACCCCCTCAGTACTGTTGCACTCCCTCAGTAACGCTGCACCGCCTCAGTACCGCTGCACTCCCTCAGTTCTGCTGCACCCCTTCAGTACAGCTGCACCCCCTCAGTACTGCTGCACCCCCTCAGTACTGTTGCACTCCCTCAGTAACGCTGCACCGCCTCAGTACCGCTGCACTCCCTCAGTTCTGCTGCACCCCTTCAGTACAGCTGCACCCCCTCAGTACTGCTGCACCCCCTCAGTACTGTTGCACTCCCTCAGTAACGCTGCACCGCCTCAGTACCGCTGCACTCCCTCAGTTCTGCTGCACCCCTTCAGTACAGCTGCACCCCCTCAGTACTGCTGCACCCCCTCAGTACTGTTGCACTCCCTCAGTAACGCTGCACCGCCTCAGTACCGCTGCACTCCCTCAGTTCTGCTGCACCCCTTCAGTACAGCTGCACCCCCTCAGTACTGCTGCACCCCCTCAGTACTGTTGCACTCCCTCAGTAACGCTGCACCGCCTCAGTACCGCTGCACTCCCTCAGTTCTGCTGCACCCCTTCAGTACAGCTGCACCCCCTCAGTACTGCTGCACCCCCTCAGTACTGTTGCACTCCCTCAGTAACGCTGCACCGCCTCAGTACCGCTGCACTCCCTCAGTTCTGCTGCACCCCTTCAGTACAGCTGCACCCCCTCAGTACTGCTGCACCCCCTCAGTACTGTTGCACTCCCTCAGTAACGCTGCACCGCCTCAGTACCGCTGCACTCCCTCAGTTCTGCTGCACCCCTTCAGTACAGCTGCACCCCCTCAGTACTGCTGCACCCCCTCAGTACTGTTGCACTCCCTCAGTAACGCTGCACCGCCTCAGTACCGCTGCACTCCCTCAGTTCTGCTGCACCCCTTCAGTACAGCTGCACCCCCTCAGTACTGCTGCACCCCCTCAGTACTGTTGCACTCCCTCAGTAACGCTGCACCGCCTCAGTACCGCTGCACTCCCTCAGTTCTGCTGCACCCCTTCAGTACAGCTGCACCCCCTCAGTACTGCTGCACCCCCTCAGTACTGTTGCACTCCCTCAGTAACGCTGCACCGCCTCAGTACCGCTGCACTCCCTCAGTTCTGCTGCACCCCTTCAGTACAGCTGCACCCCCTCAGTACTGCTGCACCCCCTCAGTACTGTTGCACTCCCTCAGTAACGCTGCACCGCCTCAGTACCGCTGCACTCCCTCAGTTCTGCTGCACCCCTTCAGTACAGCTGCACCCCCTCAGTACTGCTGCACCCCCTCAGTACTGTTGCACTCCCTCAGTAACGCTGCACCGCCTCAGTACCGCTGCACTCCCTCAGTTCTGCTGCACCCCTTCAGTACAGCTGCACCCCCTCAGTACTGCTGCACCCCCTCAGTACTGTTGCACTCCCTCAGTAACGCTGCACCGCCTCAGTACCGCTGCACTCCCTCAGTTCTGCTGCACCCCTTCAGTACAGCTGCACCCCCTCAGTACTGCTGCACCCCCTCAGTACTGTTGCACTCCCTCAGTAACGCTGCACCGCCTCAGTACCGCTGCACTCCCTCAGTTCTGCTGCACCCCTTCAGTACAGCTGCACCCCCTCAGTACTGCTGCACCCCCTCAGTACTGTTGCACTCCCTCAGTAACGCTGCACCGCCTCAGTACCGCTGCACTCCCTCAGTTCTGCTGCACCCCTTCAGTACAGCTGCACCCCCTCAGTACTGCTGCACCCCCTCAGTACTGTTGCACTCCCTCAGTAACGCTGCACCGCCTCAGTACCGCTGCACTCCCTCAGTTCTGCTGCACCCCTTCAGTACAGCTGCACCCCCTCAGTACTGCTGCACCCCCTCAGTACTGTTGCACTCCCTCAGTAACGCTGCACCGCCTCAGTACCGCTGCACTCCCTCAGTTCTGCTGCACCCCTTCAGTACAGCTGCACCCCCTCAGTACTGCTGCACCCCCTCAGTACTGTTGCACTCCCTCAGTAACGCTGCACCGCCTCAGTACCGCTGCACTCCCTCAGTTCTGCTGCACCCCTTCAGTACAGCTGCACCCCCTCAGTACTGCTGCACCCCCTCAGTACTGTTGCACTCCCTCAGTAACGCTGCACCGCCTCAGTACCGCTGCACTCCCTCAGTTCTGCTGCACCCCTTCAGTACAGCTGCACCCCCTCAGTACTGCTGCACCCCCTCAGTACTGTTGCACTCCCTCAGTAACGCTGCACCGCCTCAGTACCGCTGCACTCCCTCAGTTCTGCTGCACCCCTTCAGTACAGCTGCACCCCCTCAGTACTGCTGCACCCCCTCAGTACTGTTGCACTCCCTCAGTAACGCTGCACCGCCTCAGTACCGCTGCACTCCCTCAGTTCTGCTGCACCCCTTCAGTACAGCTGCACCCCCTCAGTACTGCTGCACCCCCTCAGTACTGTTGCACTCCCTCAGTAACGCTGCACCGCCTCAGTACCGCTGCACTCCCTCAGTTCTGCTGCACCCCTTCAGTACAGCTGCACCCCCTCAGTACTGCTGCACCCCCTCAGTACTGTTGCACTCCCTCAGTAACGCTGCACCGCCTCAGTACCGCTGCACTCCCTCAGTTCTGCTGCACCCCTTCAGTACAGCTGCACCCCCTCAGTACTGCTGCACCCCCTCAGTACTGTTGCACTCCCTCAGTAACGCTGCACCGCCTCAGTACCGCTGCACTCCCTCAGTTCTGCTGCACCCCTTCAGTACAGCTGCACCCCCTCAGTACTGCTGCACCCCCTCAGTACTGTTGCACTCCCTCAGTAACGCTGCACCGCCTCAGTACCGCTGCACTCCCTCAGTTCTGCTGCACCCCTTCAGTACAGCTGCACCCCCTCAGTACTGCTGCACCCCCTCAGTACTGTTGCACTCCCTCAGTAACGCTGCACCGCCTCAGTACCGCTGCACTCCCTCAGTTCTGCTGCACCCCTTCAGTACAGCTGCACCCCCTCAGTACTGCTGCACCCCCTCAGTACTGTTGCACTCCCTCAGTAACGCTGCACCGCCTCAGTACCGCTGCACTCCCTCAGTTCTGCTGCACCCCTTCAGTACAGCTGCACCCCCTCAGTACTGCTGCACCCCCTCAGTACTGTTGCACTCCCTCAGTAACGCTGCACCGCCTCAGTACCGCTGCACTCCCTCAGTTCTGCTGCACCCCTTCAGTACAGCTGCACCCCCTCAGTACTGCTGCACCCCCTCAGTACTGTTGCACTCCCTCAGTAACGCTGCACCGCCTCAGTACCGCTGCACTCCCTCAGTTCTGCTGCACCCCTTCAGTACAGCTGCACCCCCTCAGTACTGCTGCACCCCCTCAGTACTGTTGCACTCCCTCAGTAACGCTGCACCGCCTCAGTACCGCTGCACTCCCTCAGTTCTGCTGCACCCCTTCAGTACAGCTGCACCCCCTCAGTACTGCTGCACCCCCTCAGTACTGTTGCACTCCCTCAGTAACGCTGCACCGCCTCAGTACCGCTGCACTCCCTCAGTTCTGCTGCACCCCTTCAGTACAGCTGCACCCCCTCAGTACTGCTGCACCCCCTCAGTACTGTTGCACTCCCTCAGTAACGCTGCACCGCCTCAGTACCGCTGCACTCCCTCAGTTCTGCTGCACCCCTTCAGTACAGCTGCACCCCCTCAGTACTGCTGCACCCCCTCAGTACTGTTGCACTCCCTCAGTAACGCTGCACCGCCTCAGTACCGCTGCACTCCCTCAGTTCTGCTGCACCCCTTCAGTACAGCTGCACCCCCTCAGTACTGCTGCACCCCCTCAGTACTGTTGCACTCCCTCAGTAACGCTGCACCGCCTCAGTACCGCTGCACTCCCTCAGTTCTGCTGCACCCCTTCAGTACAGCTGCACCCCCTCAGTACTGCTGCACCCCCTCAGTACTGTTGCACTCCCTCAGTAACGCTGCACCGCCTCAGTACCGCTGCACTCCCTCAGTTCTGCTGCACCCCTTCAGTACAGCTGCACCCCCTCAGTACTGCTGCACCCCCTCAGTACTGTTGCACTCCCTCAGTAACGCTGCACCGCCTCAGTACCGCTGCACTCCCTCAGTTCTGCTGCACCCCTTCAGTACAGCTGCACCCCCTCAGTACTGCTGCACCCCCTCAGTACTGTTGCACTCCCTCAGTAACGCTGCACCGCCTCAGTACCGCTGCACTCCCTCAGTTCTGCTGCACCCCTTCAGTACAGCTGCACCCCCTCAGTACTGCTGCACCCCCTCAGTACTGTTGCACTCCCTCAGTAACGCTGCACCGCCTCAGTACCGCTGCACTCCCTCAGTTCTGCTGCACCCCTTCAGTACAGCTGCACCCCCTCAGTACTGCTGCACCCCCTCAGTACTGTTGCACTCCCTCAGTAACGCTGCACCGCCTCAGTACCGCTGCACTCCCTCAGTTCTGCTGCACCCCTTCAGTACTGCTGCACCCCCTCAGTACTGTTGCACCCCCTCAGTACCGCTGCACCCCCTCAGTACTGCTGCCCTCCCTCAGTACCGCAGCACTCCCTCAGTACCGCTGCACTCCCTCAGTACTTCTGCACCCCCTCAGTACCGCAGCACTCCCTCAGTATCGCAGCACTCCCTCAGTACTGCTGCACCCCATCAGTACTTCTGCACCCCCTCAGTACAGTGCTGCAAGGGGTTAGCCTTTGATCTCTCTGTACGCATGGGGTAATTGAGCTCTCCACTGAAGCAACTGGCACTTTTTTTCATTAATTTTGGAGACATCGGCATCTCTGGCTGGGCCCAGTATTTATTGCCCGTCCCTAGTTGTCCCCTTGAGAAGGTGGGGATGAGCTGCCTTCTTGACCCGCTGCAGTCCATGTGCTGTGGGTTGACCCACGATGCCCTTAGGGAGGGAATTCCAGGATTTTGACCCAATGACTCTGAAGGAATGGCAATATATTTCCAAGTCAGGATGGGGAGTGTCTTGGAGGGGAACTTGCAGGGGATGGTGTTCCCATGTATCTGCTGTCCTTGACCTTCTAGATGGAAGTGATTGTGGGTTGGGAAGGTGCTGTCTGAGGATCTTTGGTGAGTTTCTGCAGTGCATCTTGTACATCGTACACACTGGAGCTACTGAGTGTCGGTGGGGGAGGGAGTGGGTGTTTGTGGATGTGGTGCCAATCAAGCGGATGCTTTGTCCCTGGATGGTGTCGAGCTTCTTGAGTGTTGTTGGAGCTGCCCCCATCCAGGGCAAGTGGGGAGGATTCCATCACACTCTGGACTTGTACCTTATAGATGGTGGACAGGCTTTGGGGAGTCAGGAGGGGAGTTACTCACAGCAGGATTCTCAGCCTCTGACCTGCTCTTGTAGCCACAGTATTTGCATATTTGTTAGCAGGACCTGAAATCTATAATATATGCAATACAAAAGCCTCATATTTGACTGCTGCACAGATATAACATTGCCACTTGCACTGTTTCACCTCAGCAATTGTGACCCATATAAAAGAAATTTGATTAAATATTAATCTGTTTAGGTTGTATCATTTCACAATACAACTCAGTTTTCTCTCACACTCATCAATTTCCATATATGCCTTATCCTAGCAGGTGCTCAATTGTAAAATTCGGTCTGCTATGGTTTAGAGTCATAGAAATATGCAGCACGGAAACAGACCCCTTCAGTCCAACTCATACAAACTGACCACATTTCCCAAACTAATCTCGTCCTATTTGCATGCACACCTCTCCAATTCAAGTTTCCTATTCATGTTCCGACCCAAATGTCTTTTAATTTTTTAGTGGTACCTGAACCCACATCCTCTGGCAGCTCATTCCACACACAAACCACCCTCTGTGTGAAAAAGTTGCCTCTCCAGTCCCCTTTAAATCGTTCTCCTCTCACCTCAAAAATATGCCCCTCCTTTTAAAAGTGTGGGAGTGGAAACCCAGGAATCAAGTCTGTTGTTAAACAGTAACCAGGGTTGCAAAATCAGAGTGAAAGTGCAGCTTGAAATATGCAGCCAATCAGAAAGTGAGAATTCAGAAACAGGAGGTGACATCTGAGAAATCTGACTGAAATTTGTGAAATCGTGTCGAAAGTAAACGAAGAGGAATTTCTGAAGATATTACTGAAACAGAATCACAGAAGGTGTTTGGGAAAGTCCTGCTGGTTAACACACAAACTCATGAAGGGGAATATTGGCCTGATAAAGAGATGTGAAAGATTGTCAGGGCAGAGCGAGTATGCATTTGAGAGTGTACTCGGAACAACTCTTAAAGAACACAGGGAGGTAGTGAGGTTGTAATAATCACACTCAGCTAGTAATCCAGTCAAACCATTGCTCGGGGAATGTGAGTCTAATCACACCATAGCAAATACTTTTTTGGTATCTATACAAATGATTTGGATGTGAGCAAAAGAGGTATAGTTAGTAAGTTTGCAGATGACACCAAAATTGGAGGTGTAGTGGACAGCGAAGAGGGTTACCTCAGATTACAACAGGATCTTGATCAGTCCAAAGATGTGCAGGTTCGGTGAATTGGCCATGCTAAATTGCCCGTAGTGTTAGGTGAAGGGGTAAATGTGGGGGAATGGATCTGGGTGGGTTGCTCTTCGGAGGTTCGGTGTGGACTTGTTGGGCCGAAGGGCCTGTTTCCACACTGCAAGTAATCTAATCAAGATAAGTCAATGGGCTGAGGAGTGGCAGGGGGAGTTTAATTCAGATAAATGTGATGTGCTTCAGGGAGAAGGTACAGAAGCCTGAACACACGCACCAGCCGGTTTCATAACAGTTTCTCTCCTCCTGTTGTTAGAATACTGAATGGACTCACAAACTCTTAACATTCGCCTGTACCTGTGTTTTTGTTTTTGCCGCTGTTGACCTATTATTTACTATCTATGCTGTTTAACTCGGTGAGCTGCCTGGATTGCTCGTAAGACAAAGCTTTTCACTGTGCCTCGGGACACGGGACAATAAATTCAATTCCATTCAATTTGGAAAGATAGGACAAATACACTTAATGTTTAGATCACAGTGGTGCTGGAAAAGCACCGCAGGTCAGGCAGCATCCGAAGAGCAGGATCCTG
>NW_025210816.1:0-18655 GCF_004010195.1 Chiloscyllium plagiosum
AATACACACAGGGATTGATGTTCTATATAATACTCTCAAGGATACTATTGATGAGCATTAGTGGAGGGCCAGATTTATAATGTTTATTTCAGGGAACAAAAGCTGATGTTAGGCATGAATTTCAGCTGTGCTTCCTGATATACCCCGCAGAAAACACTGCCATTGCAGCTCCATCGTCTTCCCTGCTCGTCTCCCCCAACCGATTCCAGGTTCGTTCTCTCCAAATACAGAGTACATTCTCTCACATTATGGTCCCTACCCACTTCACCTGAAACTCTTTGATCAAGTCTACCTTCCCTGCACTAGCATCAAACTGCGTTTTGTGCTGCCACTTTGCCTCTGGTCTCAGTGTGGCTCGGTCTCTCCATTCATGCTGTTTTACACCTCCCACTCACATCTCATTCTGGAAAGTTTCCTTCTTGGCGTAAACCTTATTGAAAACACCTCTCCCCGTTTGCACTGAATTTACACTGTGATCCAAATTTCAAAAATTATACTCAGCCTTCATCTCACTCTGCTAAAGGTAGACGCTGACCATGTGGTGCAAGAATTCCCCTTCTTATATGGTTCAGGCCAGAGATGCGCTTTCACTGTAGAGATCATCACACGATTTGGACAAAGCAATTCAGGTGTTTGACTTCTTATTGGTACTCGTAAGAGTTTCCTGCTGCCTTAGTACTGTAACATGGAGAAAAACAAATCACAGTACGAAGCTTGGGCTGAATGTTATTTACCTGTCATTTGAAAACTGTCTCAAATTTGCAGTGCTAATCTTTAAATGCTTGTTTGAAGAGTTAGTATCAGATAGTGTGCAGGCGGTTGAGGGATGACATTGTAGAAGTTTATAAATTCATGAGAAGTATGAATAGAGTGACCAGCCAAGGTCTTTTCCACGGGATGGGGGAGTTCAACCATAGCAGACGTAGGTTTAAGGTGAAAGAGGGAAGATTTGAAATGGACGAAGGGTCAATGTTTTCCCACAGAGGGTGATGCGTGTATATGGAATGAGCTGTCAGAGGAAGAGTGGGAGATGCAAGTACAGCTACAACATTTAAAACTCATTAGGACAAACATATGAATGGGAAAAGTTTAGAGGCATATGGGCCAAATGCAAACAGATGGGATTAGTTTAGTTCGGAAAATCTGGCCAGCATGGACAAGTTGGAGCAAAGGGTCTGTTTGTGTGCTATGTGACTGTATCAATTGAGAAAGCGAGGAAAAGGGAGAAATGACATGATGTAGTAAATTGGCAACAAATACAAAAACAAGCAGCACGAGCTTTTCCGAGCACATAAAAAATGTTCAAGATGAGTGTGTGACCTTAGGTAGAAATTACGTCAGGAGAGTATATTGCAGATAATTGGAGGGTGTGATTGAAATATTGGCTACAGGGAGCAGACAGATAATTTACACCCATGTTTTTATCTTTCCTCATGGGGAAGGCACAGTAAGTATTTCAATGATGTAAACAAAATGGTAATAGGAGGGAAGTTCTTGAACCATCTCTAACAAAAGAAAAAAGGATTTTTCTAACAGTTAAGAGTAAGAGTAGACAGGCCAGCAGTAATTCATAGCTGGTTTTAAAAGAAGTGGTCACAGTCTTGGGGTCATGGCGCCCTCGCTATCAGATGTTTCTTCTGTTGTTGGTTAATTTAAGCAGTAAGTGCGGTAGCTTGAATGGGTTGTCATCAGGTTTAGGTACACATGGTTCTGACCGTGGCATGTTCACTCACACTCATCACTGAACCGGAGATCAGCTTCATGGTAATGGTAGATTGAGAGATTATATTGTGGTTGAATATAATTCTGCTGCTGCTGCTGCTACTACAACTGCTATTATGTGCAGCATCACATGAATGTCCAGTTTGAGCTGCAATACCTGCAATACAATTCTGCTGTCTGTCCTCAATTCGCACGGGGACCCGGTCACCCTTCTCCACTGTACATAGTGCCCTATCCTGGTTTCTGATGTGGGAACGCTTTTTTTTCGAATTCTTATCCTGTTAGGGTATCTTCATGATGCCATGCCTCCAATTTGTCACATTCCTCAAAATCATTTAACGTTTTCATCTGAATCTTTTCCCCCTCCAGTAATGCCATCTTCTCTTTAAAGCGAATGTGTTTCCCTCTGTTTCACTCTATGATCATGATTAAGAGCTCTGTAGTGTCGGTGATGACAGCCGTATGTTGTTTCAGAGCAAATGAATTTGTAGAGCTTGCATTATCATTCACTTCCCGGTGTATGGCGGTCCATGTTGGACAGAGCAGCTTTGACACACATGTTTGAAACTTGTTCAATAACAGAAATTGCTGAAGATACTGACAAGTCTGACAGCATCTGTGGAGTGAAAGCAGAGTTAATCTTTCGGGTTCTGTGACTGTTCCTCAAAGCACCAGTAAGTCCAACAATTTTTGTTTTTGTTTCAGATTTCCTGAATCCAATGATCTTGGCTATATTGAAAATTTATTCTGTAACTTTTTTATTTTTGAAGGAACTCAGGGGTCTGGCAACATCTGCACAGACAGAGAAACAAGGTAATGCTTCAAGCCCAGTGTAAATCTTCTTCAGAAGTGCAAAAGAATGGAAAGTGAGCGGTTTAATATCTTGGCAGAGGTGGAAAGAGTGTTTGGTGGCCCAGTGTGAAAGACAAATGGGCTTGAAATTGTGGTGAAAGAGACACAGACATATAATGGGTGTAACCTAATGTGTAAATATTAGAAATAGATTTTCTCTGTTGAATGGAACATAAACAAGACACGAACTTAGGGAGCCCAGGAGGGAGAGTGTACGGAAAATGGAGAACAGCCATAATGGGTTCAGGCTGTGAATTTATGGAATTGAATATTAACTCCTACAGACTGTAACGTCCCAAAGTGTAAAGTGAGGTGTTACTCGAGCTTGGGTTGTGCTTCATTGGCCATGCTGAATTGCCGATTGTGTTCAGGGAAGTTGATGTTAGTCAAGGGTTTATATATAGCATTAGGGTAGAGAATGGGATAGGTTCGCATACACTTTGGAGGGTCAGTATAAACCTGTTAGGCTGAAGGGCCTGTTTTCACACTGTAGGGATTCTAAGAAAATGCATTTCTTAGGTCAATCAAACCTGATCCGAGTCTGTTTTAAATATACTAAACAGAACGTAGAACATAGAACAGTACAGCACAGAACAGGCCCTTTGGGCCACGATGTTGTCCCGAGATTTAATCCGAATGTAAAATGTAGTAATTTAATCCACACACCCTTCAACTCACTGCTATCCATGTGCATGATCAACAATCGTTTAAATGTCCCCAATGACTTTGCTTCCACCAGCAGAGCTGGCAATGCATTCCATGCATTCACAAATCTCTGCATAAAGAACCTACCTTTGACGTCTCCCTTTTACCTTCCTCCTAAGATCTTCAGACTATGACTTCTCGTACTAGTCAATCCTACCCTGGGGCAAAGTCTCTCAGTATTGACTCGATCTATTCCTCTCATTATTTTGTACACCTCCATCAGCTCTCCTCTCTCCTTCTTGTCTCCAGAAAGAAAGATCCAAGCTTGTTCAACCTTTCTTCATAAAGCAAGCCATCCAATCCAGGCAGCATCCTGGTAAACCTTCTTTGTACTCTCTCTAAAACCTCTGAGCTTTCCAATATTAGGGCAACCACAACTGGACACAATATTCCAAGTGTGGTCTCACCAGGACTTGTATAGCTGCAGCAAAACCTCACAGCTCTTAAACTCGATCCCCCTATTAATGAAAGCCAAAACACCATATGCTTTCTTGACACGCTATCCACTTGGGTGGCAACTTTGAGGGATCTGTGCACTTGCGCACCCAGATAAATCTATTCCTCCACACTGCCAAGAATCCTGTCTTTAATGCTATATTCAGGATTCGAATTTGACCGTCCAAAATGCATCACTTTGCATTTATCTAGGTTGAACTCCACCTGCCATTTCTTAGCCCAGCTCTGCATCCTGTCTATGTCGTGCTGCAGCCTACAGTAGCCCTCTATACTATCGACGTCACCTCCAACCTTCTTGTCATCAGCAAATTTACTAACCCACCCCATAACCTCCTCATCCAAGTCATTTATAAAAACTACAAAGAGCAGAGGCCCAAGGACATAGCCCTGTGGGATCCCTATCAACACTGTCCTCCAAGCAGAATACTTTCCATCTACAATCATTGTCTGCCTTCTGCCAACCAGACAATTCTGAATCCAGATAGCCAAATCTCCCTGTATCCCATACTTCCTGACTTTATGAATGAGCCTTCCATGGGGAACCCTATCAAATACCTTGCTGAAGTCAGGTACCACAGCCACTGCTCGACCGTCGTTGACCTGTCTTGACACCTCCTCAAAGAAATCAATAAGATTTGTGAGGCATGACCTGCCCCTCATGAAGCCATGCTGACTGCCTTTAATCACACAATGCTTTGCCAAATAGTCATAAATCCTATCCCTCAGAATTTTTTCCAAACTTTGCTGACCACAGACGTAAGACTGACTGTCTCTAATTGCCAGAGATTTCCCTATTACCCTTATTGAAATAAGGAACAACATTCGCCTCCTTCCAATCCTGCGGTACGACTCCTGTGAAGAGTGAGGAGGCAAATATCCTCACCAGCAGCTTAGCAACCTCCTTTCTTGCTTCCCGGAGCAGTCTAGGATAAATCTGTTCTGGCCCTGAGGACATATCGATTTTATTGTTTTCCAAAATTGCTAGCACATCAACTTCATCAATCTTGACCTGGTCAAAACTGATCTGTCCCAGCTCCTCTAAGTTTTCATTTACAACCAGTTCCCTTTTCTTGGTGAAAATCGAAGCAAAAAAACCCATTTAGGGCTTCCCCTATCTGCTCAGACTCCACGCATAAGGTCCCTACGCTATCCCAGATCGGCCCTACCTTCTCCCTAATTATTCCCTTATTCCTCACGTATGAGAAAAATGCCTTTTGGTTCTCCCTAATCCTTCTTGCCAAGCCTTTTTCGTGCCCATCATGGCTCGCCTCAGTCCATTTCTGAGCTACTTTCGAGCAAGCCTGTATTCCTTGCTTCCTCCATCTTTCGTAAGCTGCCTGCTTCCTCTGTTCTCATCTTCCAAGGCTTCTTAATATTACACCTTCTTACCTGTCTCAGAGGAACAAATTTGTGTATCACTCGCAACAACTGCTCCTTAAACAGTCTCCACATGTCTGCTGTACTCTTTCTGTGGAACAATTGCTCCCAGTCTGTACTTCCCAACTCCTGTCTGATAGCATCCTAATTTCCTTTTCCACAATTAAATATCTTCCCTCGGAAACTGTTCCTTTCACTCTCCCAGACTATGCTAATGTGAGGCAGTTATGATCACTTTCACCAAAGTTCCCTCCCACCGTGAGTTCTGACACCTGTCCTGGCTCGTTGCCGAGCACCAAATCTAAAATAGCCTCTCCCCTCGTCGGTCTGTCTACATACTGAGTAAGGAAACCGTCTTGAACACACCATCTGCACCTTAGGAGGTTCCCGTCGATTTTGGAAAAGTTGAAATCACTCATAACAATAATCTTGCTACTTTTGCATTTTTCGAATCTGCCCGCCTATGAGATCTTCAATCTCTCTACTGCTATTAGGTGGTTTGTAGATAATCCCCAAATGTGATGACTGTTCCCTTGCTGTTCCTAACTTCCACCCATACTGACTCAGTAGACAAACCTTCCTCAACAACCTTCAATTCTGTAGCGGTGACGCACTCTCTGATTAGCAATGCTACATCCCCTCCTCATTTACCACCCACCCTATTCTTTTTTAGATTAGATTAGATTACTTGCAGTGTGGAAACAGGCCCTTCGGCCCAACAAGTCCACACCTCCATAGAGCAACCTAGGCAAAACCATGGCCAATTTACCTAATCTGCACATCTTTAGATCATGGGAGGAAACCCACAGGGGAAATTTGCAAACTCCGCACAGTTAGTTCCCTGAGGTGGGAATTGCACCCGGGTCTCTTGCGCTGTGAGGTAGCAGTGCTAACCATTGTGCCACTGTGCTGCCGCGAAACACTTTGAAACGTTCTAAACCCTGGAACATTAAGCAGCCATCCCTGCCCCTGTGAAACCTACGTCTTCGTGATGGCCACGACATCGTAGCCCCAAGTACTAATCCATGCTCTAAGTTCGTCACTCTTATTTCGGACATTCCTTGCATTAAAGAGATGCACTTTAACTGATCCCTTTGTTTCATCGCGCGAGAATCCTTCCTGATAGATTCAATATATCCTGTCACTGTCCCGTCTGCAACTAATCCCCTCTCAGACATGCAGTCTTATTCCTACCCCCCTGCTAAACTCGTTTAAACCGGTCAGAATCACACGAGCAAACCTCCCAAACAGGCCGTTTGTGCCCCTCTCCAATTCAGGTGCAACCCGTCCTTCATGTACAGGTCCCACCTTACCTAGAAGGTATCCCGATGGTCTAGGTATCAGAAGCCCTCCCTCCTGCACCAGCGTCGCAACCACGTGTAAAGCTGCATTCGCTGACTGTTGCTCATCTAACTAGCTCATGCCACTGGTAGCAAACCTGAGATCACGACTCTACTCGTCCTGCTCTTCAGCTTCCAAACTAAATCTATTTTGTCAATTTTCAGATCCTCAGTCCCTTTCCGGGCTATATCGTTGGTGCCAAATGATTTGGTTTCCACAGCCTTCTGTGGTAAGGAATTCAACAATTGCACCACTCTCTGGCTAAAGACGTTTCATCTTATCTCCGTTCTAATTGGTTTACCCCTTTCTCTAAGCCTGTGTCCTCCTGTGCAAACGTCCTCACAATTTTGTCTGTATCCAGGTCATTCAGTATTCTGTAAGTTTCAATTAGATCCCCCCTCATCCTTCTAATCTCCATCGAGTATAAACCCAGAGTTCTCCAATGTTCCTCATGTGTTAAGTTTTTCATTTCTGCTGAACGTTCTCTTGACACACACCAAAGCTAATACATCCTTCCTGAGGTATGAGCACAAAATACTGGAAATGTGGTCTGACCAGAGCCTTAGAAAGCCTCAGAATCCTCACCATTATATCCTACTCCTCTCGAGATGAATGACAACATTGTACCTGCCTTATGAACTACTGACTCAACCTGCAAGATTATCTAAGGCGAATACTGCGCTTGGAATCCCAAGACACTTTGTTACTCAGATTTCTGAATTTTTTTCCCATTTAGTAAATAGTCCATGCCTGTATTCTTCATACCAAAGTGCATGACCTCACACTCTCCCACATTGTATTCCATGTGCTACTCCTTTTCTCACTCTCCTAAACTGTCGAATTCTTTCTGCAGGCTCCCTGCCTCCTCAATACTATATGCCCCTCCATCTATCTTTACATCATCTGCAAATGTAGTCAGAATGCCTTCTGTCCCACCACTCAGATCATTAACCTATAAAGTGAAATGTTGTGGTCACAAAACTGACTCTTGTGGAAAACTGCTAATCACCGGCTGCTATCCTGAGAGGGACAATTTTATCCTCACTATGCCTCCTGCCAGACAGCCAACCTTTTATCCATGCTAGTACCTGGCCTCTGACACCATGGGTCCTTACCTTACTCTGCAGCCTCCTGTGCGGTACCATATCAGAGGCCTTCTGGAAGTTCAGAATAGGTAACTTTCTCTGGTTCAACGCGTCGTTACCTGCTCAAAGAATTCTCATCATTCTGAGAGCAATGTAGGTTATTGAAATGGGGAGCAATCGGAAGGAAACGGTCATTCCTACAGACAAAGTGTAGATGTTCCTCAAAGCAGTTTCTGTTTGGCTCACTAATGCAAAGGACTGCATTGTGAGCAACAATGACAGGAGACTGGATTGAAAGAGTACAACTGAAATGCTGATTCACCTTAAAGGTGTGTTTAGGGCTTGGACAGTGAGGAGGGAAGAGGTCAAATGTTGCAGCTTCTGCATTTACATGGGAAGGTGCCATGGGGTTGTGAGGAAAAGTTCGGGGTGATGGAGCATGCCACAAAAGGAATAGTCTCTGTGAAATACTGAAAGTGGACGGGAGTGGAAAATACGTTTGATAGTGCTGTCCGGCTGGAGGTGGTGGAAGTGCCGGAGGATGATTCAGTGAATGCAGATTCTAGTGCAGTAGGAAGTGAGGGCAATGGGAGATCTATCATTGTTCTGCGAAAGAGGGGATGGAGTGAGGGCAGAAGTGAGGGAGACGGGACAGTCACAGCTGAAGGCTCAGTCCATCAGAGTGAGGGGATTTCTCGTTTGTGAGAAAAGGATGTCATGTAGGAAGCTTCCCATTGGAATGTGACATCATTGAACAGAAATCAGAGAGCCAGAAAAACTGAGAGAATGGAATCACTCTGCATGTGTTCAGCCACATGTAGATTCCCCCTGAATGATTGAAAAGAGCCAGGCATTTCAAATGCAGATTTATGTAATATATCTGATCAAATACGGAGTGTGAAAATAGACACAGGTGAAGGTCAGCAGATGTGTGGTGGGTGGGGGAACATTTAAGCAGGTACTGCTTAATAACGCTCAGCTATTATTGACTCTGGTCAAAAACAAGATGATATGAAGATGTGAAGATGAACCACCCATGATGCACAAAGGCTGTGAAGGATACTAATCAATCACAAACTCAAGGATTCAAATTGGTGAGTTCTAGCGTCGGCCACATGTGGGAAGTTTGCTTTTGGAACCAGAAGCAGATTGTACAAAACAAAATACAAAGAAAAATATTCCAAAACTGGCAAGAAATATGAAAAAAAAACTAACCACAAGAGTTTTCCCATATCGAATAAAAAAAGTTCATGCTGTGCGTGTGACCCTTGGAAGAAAGGCAGGAAAGAATATGTGGGACACCTGGAGGATGTGACTGGGGAACTGGTTTCAGTTAACAAGCAGAGAATTTAAAACAGTATTTTACTTCGTTCCTCACAGGGGAAGGCACAAAGTGTTTCAGTATTATAAATAAAATTGTAGTCAGATGAAAGTTTTGCACTGTCTCTAACAAAACGAACAAGGCTTTTCCTCAAACAGAAAAGACCAGGGTAAACGGCTCATCAGCAATTCATAGCTTGTTTTAATAGAAGTGGTTCCAGAGTGACTGGTGGCACTGTGTGAAATATTCCATCACTCTCGGGATTACAGGAGTGTTCCAGTGAAACTGGCGAAACTCCAATGTGGCGCCTGTCTTCAAGAAGAGAGTGAATCTTCAAGTGTTTAGGTTCTCCCTTTGTCTGAAGAGCGGAGCATATTTGAGCGGCTTAATGTCCTCATGATGCACTTTCATCCTGAGTGATGGTTAAAAAAAAAGTAAAACTCTGCTCCTTCCTCTGATGTGTCACATACTGGGGGATGAACATTTTGCTAAAGTTGAATTATTTTTAAAATTATCTGGAACATTGTACAAATGATATCATCCAGAGAATTCTAGAAACTGTACTCATAAGAACATTTTATAATCATGTGGGGGTATTGCGTAGGATTGAGAGAGAGAGAGAGAGAGAGAGAGAGAAGGTGCTGCGTTGTAGTGGTGAGAGTGATGGAGCCTTATTCTGGTGAAGGCGCTAATAGATATATAGTGAGTGCTGGAGAGTAGAGAGAATGCGGCGACCCGTATCCTGACAGAGCAGGGAAGGTGCTTTTCCAGTATTGCTGGACTTTTCTTCGGACCGCAGATATTGCACTGAGCTTGGTGGTGTGCTCAGACCATGCTCGATGGGTTTGGTGGTGCAGCTCTCTCTGGGAAGAGAATTGTCCCCCTCTGTACTAAACTATTCACCAGGACATCCGTGCCCCTGTCGACAACCTGTGTTGTAATTTCCCCTTATCTGCCTGGCTCGGTAAGCTATGCAGGGCAGCTCCAAACTGAGAAAGCTCAACCGTGTGCCCATTTGCCTTTTAATGATCGCAACAGTACCAGGGATCACTGAATATCCAGGGGCATCCGGGAGATGGTGTGTACCTCCAGCCATAATGCGTGGGAGAATCGGGCTGCATTGAATGAGAGGGACACCGTGGAGTTGGGTGGATAGTTAATGAGATGAGTTCGATAAGATAACACCAGGAAACTAGCTGGGCCTCGTGCAGACAATCCTTCTGTCACTACTCCCAATTACAAAGGTGCAGGACAAATGCTTATCCAAAACTCTCCATCATCTTAAATTACACCTATATTCTGCTCACCCACCATTCCTGTAAACAGTGGCCTATATTGCAAGCTGCTATCGAAATGTTTTCCTTTCACAATTTTTAAATCTACCATCAGATCCTTCTCTGAAATTCTATCTCAATCACCCCCTCTCTTTTAACCAAGCTCCTCCCATTTGTTGGTATTTAAACTAATTCCCCCGCCATCTCTTTCTGGCAGTGAATTTCACATCCACAGCAGCCCTGTGTCATGCCACAGTGTAGATATGGAACTATAAATGGAGGGAGCTGCACATCCTGTCACTTCCAGCATGAGCTGCAAGTTTCCCCACGCTGGGCAGTGATCGAACACAGTGTTACTCAGCAATGCAGTGATTGGTGTACACAGCTGTGTATGGTGGGAAGGTAACTGCTCCAGATTAATAGATAAATTCACTGCTATTCACTGCACAGTTCCCCATACTGCACAGATATCCAGTCCGTGTGTATAGAACAATGCCTTTGTACGTTCTGCACAGTGCCCTGTGCCGAACAGATCATCTAGTACAAGTTTTTAGATCAGTGCACTGTTGGACAGATAAGTCGTGAACTAGTGAGCTCTAAATAGTGTTCGATCCTCGACGGATTGCTGAGCAGTACACCAGCCTGGTCTACGCAGTGCTTCATGCTGAGCAGGTATCTCATCTGGGCTTATATGTGTCTGGGCTGGATCTGAGAGGTGGATTGAGTATCCGATATAATTCCGGACAAGATTATCACTCCTCCAGCTCGGCCCATTCCGCTGGTATATGTGAGGTGCTGTGTTTGAAATAGAATTTATTTGGTCAAAATATTCAACATTAAGAAAAACACAAGTTATTCGAAAACTGTTGATAAAATACAACAACAAAAGGAAGAGGAATTTGCAATAACACAATTCTGTTGGAAAACTTAGCAGAATAATAGTTTAGTTAACTACTATACAGTAACTGTTCCAATATGGTATCATCCAATAAGCAAACAAATGTAAAAAAGCAAATGCAGGAAACAGTTTTTCTGACATGCAGTTCTCCAATCCAGAAGGTAAGAACATCAAAAGAGAGTTCCGAGAGAAATCACAGAGATAGTGAGTAGCACCCGGTAGAGATTTCCTGCCTTCCAACCTTGCTGAGACCCCAGCAATAACTGGCGAAAAGGTAAAACTAAGAATCCTGGTTCTGTGAGAGTTTGACGATCACTCCACAGGACCAGGCCGCGGTTGCAAGAACACAAGGAATGGACTGTATCTACATCGTCTATGGCGCTGTACGTGTCTCCCAAAAATGCCTAAACCCACCTAAGCCGTTTACTGCTGGACAGACAAAAGTCAAAGTTAAACATAAATAAATAAAATGAAAAGATGAAGCAGGCCTGGTGATCAGACACAGACGGCCTCGGGAGCCCAGCAATTCCAATACTACCAAAACACAGCAGAATCATCGAGCTTGTGAAGAGAAAGAATTGTCTCTCTCTCCCTCACCTCTATGTTTACAACTGGAGATGTGCCATGAGTCCAATAATCAGCGATATCAAAATCCCAGCCACACCAAGTATTATCGTGATATATCAGAGTTGCCGTAAAATGGGTTAACTGGAAATGTTTGTTCAGTGACTGTGATTAATATCGGTCTTCCTGGATCTAATTGGGTCACTGGAGGATTTCCCTCTTCCATAATTAGGGACTTACTTCACCTTGTTATTCCATAATATTTGGCGCAGAGTCAACCTCAACAAGATTGGGATCAGCAGCTACAGAGAAATAGAGAGAAATCAGCATCTGAGAACATTAGAATGGTCCAACAATGGATCAGAATCTGAGAATATTAGACTGGAACGTTCCAACAATGGACAGGAGTTTATCCTGGGGTCTTTACTATCTTTCTCTGGATTGGCCACGGTTAGAGTTGCGGATAGAAGCCGTACTGTTGATTATTCAAGCAGGGTACTATCCCACCCTCGCTATTATTGGTGTTCCTGGTAAGTCTATCTCTGTCAATTCTATAAATGATGCTGTATGTTATTGCTATTCTGGTTGATTATATTTAACAAATACATAAACTTTCAGTCACTAACGCCACTTCCTTCTCATGCATTTACAAACTACTTCCTCATAAACATCTGAGAAGGAATAAGACTGTTCAGAACCTTGAGTCTCCTTTTTACTGTGAACTGTTTTATGTCTCCATATTCTCTCTGTGATCAAACCTGCCGACACCCACCTTCATAATATCTCCAATCACCAGCTTTGCCTGAGTTCTGTTGCTGACTTCGCCATCATCTACCCCTTCGTTAATAACAGATGTTATGGCTCCAGTTCTCTACTGACCTCTCTTCCAGTTACAAATAGTTTGACCACAAACTTGTTCTTGACTCTATAGTTACTTCACAACAGGGACTCTTAAACAGAGTAATAATGTCACTGACTGTGTAACTCAGAGGCACGAGTTATGACTCCAGAAGCATTGTCTGAAATCCTACCATAGTCGATGACTAAATTTAAATTCCAATGGCAAAAATTGGAATGAAACCTAATTTCACTCATGGTAACCATAAAACATTAGGATTTCTTTTCTTATTTTATTGATAACCTTTGGTAAAGAAATCTAACATTTTTGCCCTGTCTGAACTTAGTGTCACCTCAGATCCGCAACAATGTGGTTGCTTCCATATTGCCTTGACAAATGGCCGCGTGGTCAAGGGTAGTTGTGATGGACAACAAATACTGCCCTTGCCAGTGATGCTGGCATCCCGCGAAACAACAACAACAACAAGGAAATGTGAATGCTGGCGATCTGAAATAAAATTCTCCACGTCTGAAAGAATACTGGAGAATCGCTGCAGGTATGGCAGTCTGTCGGAAGAAACACAAATAGCCTTTCGAGTTCAGTGAACCTAACAAAACTGAATGCAACTGGGAAAAAATATTATTGTATCAGGGATGGTTGGAAGGGTTAGCGGGAGGTTTGTGTTGAGTGGATGATGTCCAGCAAGAGAGAGAGAAAGAGAGAGAAAGGTAAAGCAAGTTAAAGAATTGCTGATGATGGACTGGAAGGAAAACAGAATGGGAAGTTATTCTAACATTTCCCCTTTTCACATATTCCTGAATATCATATTTATTACGGGATGTCCCTGCTTACCGTGAGTTATGTTCCCTCTATCTCTCGTCTCTGAGTGTGGTGATCAACTCCATCAGCAATACTTATAGTAGCTGATATATAGAGAAACGTAATGTTCCATTGTCAACTGCTTCATTGGAGAGAGGAGGAACTGTTACTGTGCGACTGTGTGGAGATGTAACAGCTTTCTCAGCCAGGAAGCGAAACTGAGGAGACCGAGGCATTTTCAACATTGATTGGATGCACAATGGGTGTGGGGAATTGACTTGCTGCTGTCATCTAGAAAGTCAGTAGAGGCTCTGTGAATGGTGTTCTCAGGATTGTGATGTCAGCTACTTAGTTCATTCAGGGAGCCCCGAAGGTCTGTAGACCCCACTCTGAATACTGCATTTACAGTGTGGCTGGGTCCATAGTAAACAACTGGAGCTGCGACTACAAAGAAGGGAAGCTGTGTAAACAGGGAGGAGCAGGACACTGTACTATACTCTCTGGGATTTCCAGGAACATTTGTCTAAGCTGCACCCATTCAGGTGTAAAGTATAAAACCAGCTTGTCTCAAAATTGAGGTTGTCACTGAGCTGTATCCCCTCCTTCATTATAAACTGTTGTCTCATATCAGGGACAGGACTGTGCTGACACTCACGATGAATTAAATTGGATTGATTCTGGAACTTTGCAGGCAGCAGTGGGTAATACATCCACCATCTCTGAAGTACAGTCCTCCAATGTATTCACAAACTGACTGAAGCCATCTACCTGCTGAGAGGAATGCATTGGTTCCATCTCCACAGAGGAAGGTACAGAAACTAATTTCCAGAAATATTGGGGAACAGAGTGACTGGTAAAAATGGGAAACTGCAGGAAACCAGAATTAATGAAGAGTATGTTATTGAAAATATAGTTAAATTGAAGTTTCATAAGTTTTTGCATCTGATGAGCTACATTCCAGAGTGATTGAGATGAAAACAAAGCTAATGAAAGAATTACTGATTACTCTTCAAAGCTAGTTAGATTCTGGAAAGGATGCTGCAGACTGGAAAACAACTATTGTAAACTTCATTGTTTAAAACAGGATGGAGAGGGAAAACAGAAAACTAAATAGCTTGATGTCAGCTGTGAGAAAAAAAAATATTGGAACCTTTTATAAGGAATGTGACAACTAGAAACTTGGAGAATAATTATATAATTTGGTACATTCGGCCTAGATTCAGGAAAGAGAAATGATCTTTGATAAACCTGTTTGTGCAGATTGCCCGTTGTGACATCGACAGTTGATAACCAATGGGAGTGGAGTATTTGTATTTTTAGAAGACGTTGACATGTTTGAATACAGGTGAATGGGGAATGTTAGAGTCCATAGGTAGGTAGGGGTGGAATATATACCACATGGATTAAAAATTGAGTAATGGGGATATGAGAAGTATACTGTTTTTCTCTGGACTGAAGGATTGATGGGTGGCAGTAGGATCAGTGTTTGGGCAATAGCTGTTCACAAGGTATAAAAATGATTCAGATGTGAACAACAAATATCATCATGTACATTTATATTTATTAAATGGTAGAGAGGTTGGCGATTGCTTTTGTTGAAAAGGACCTGGATGTCCTTGGTCATAAGTCACTGACAGAATTCATACAGGGACAGGAAGTAAATGATACGTGGCTCTTCATGCAAAACGATTGAAGTACAAAAGTTAGAATATCTTTCCCACTGATTGTGTTTTGATGAGACAGTATTTAGTGCTTTGTGTAAAGGTTTGATCCACTTTATAAACAATGATCCCTTTGTCACTGAGAGAATGGAAAGTATTTTGACCAGACTAAACACTGACATGATGTTACCATGAGGAGAGAGCGCAGTAACTATGTGTTTAATCTGTAGCGCTGCGAGAGGATAAGAAGTTGAAGCTTGATGGGTATGGACAGAAACTCATTATGCCCCAAACAGCTGAATAGGGTGAAAATTTCATACTTTTCTTTGGATGTTTGATTCACGACAGTTTACATACATCTGCAGAGCCCCCATGTCGATTGACAGAGAGGTACAGACTCTGAATGAACTCTGAACACTTTAATGCACAGTTACTGTGTGATACTGCATTGAATATCACTTTGTACACAATCCTGTCAGCAGCCAAAATACCGTCATTCTGAAACAGTTAGTTATTCCCCACCGGTTTCTGAACTCCACGAAGACCATGGGACTGCCTTCTTGGAAATGGAATATAACTTGGAGAATGACTAAAAAATGTTGGCTTCATTCCGACTGCCAGAAAACCATGTTAAAGTAACACATATGTACCATGAGTAATTAAACCATGTGGATCAATTTGGAGCAGTCTGTCTGTGCAGCCCCTGCTCCATTTGTTTGTGATGTTGGAGCATCTCTGACACTTTCCTGTGTTAGTGGCTTGACCAGCTGAATAACCTCTTCCTGTTCCTTTGAAATGTTTCTTCCTGAACCCATGTATGTTACATGTGGCAGAGAGCAGACTCCCTGTCTTCCTGTGCAACAGACAGGAGGGACTGAATGGTCTATCCTTCTTTTGCCCAGTCGTTTTGGAGGGATGAATGGCTTCTCCACATTCTTGAGAAACCAGACTGAGGTGCTGAATGAACTCCTCCTTTTACTGTGGAAATGTGCTGTGCTGTTACCTAAACGTTACCCAAACTTTAACAGTACGATCTTGAATGTTGTCCACGTCTTGCTGTACATAGACACAGGCTGTTTCAAGAGCTGAAGAGGGACAACTTGTCCTGGAAATTTTTGTAAATTTCAGTGAATGCCCCCTCTTCTGCTGGCACGGTGGCTCAGTAGCTAACACTGCTGCTTCACAACACCAGGGTCCCAGGTTCGATTCCAGCCTTGGGCAACTGTCTGTGTGGGGTTTGTACATTCCCCACTTGTCTGCATGAGTTTCCTCCGGGCGCTCCGGTTTCCACCTATCATCCGAAGATATTCAGGCCAGGTGAATTGGCCGTGCTAAATTGTCCATTATGTAAGGTGCATTAGTCAGAGCGAAATGTGTCTGGGTGGGTTACTCTTCGGAGGGTCGGTGTGGACTGGTTGGGCCGAAGTGCCTGTTTCCACACAGTAGGGAATCTAATCTGCTCAGTTTGGATTCAATGGGCTGAATAGCCTCCTTCCACACTGTAGAGATTATGTGATGACAAATTGGAGATGCCTGGGTTGAGGAAGCTATGCTGAGGATCTCCTGCAGATGTGTCCCACGACTGAGATGATTGATGCCCACCAATGATAATCATCTTCCCTTGTGCAATGAATGACTCCAAAAAGTGCAATGAATGACTCCAAAAAGTGTAGAGGTCATAATTAATTCTCATTAAGTGCGATTTACCAGGCGGAGATTTACCAGGATGTTGCCTGAACTGGACGGCAGGTCTTATGAGGAACCATGAGGGAGCGAGAGCTTTTCTCACTGGAGGTGTACAAGATGATGAGAGGCATAGAGAGAGTGAATAGCCTGAAGCATTTTCCCTGGGCAGAAATATCTATGACTAGGTGGCATCATTTTAAGGTAATTGGAGGAAGGTTTAGCAGAGATATCAGCGGTAGAGTCTTTACACAGAGAGTGGTGGGTGAGTCGAATGCACTGCCAGCAGTGGTTGTAGAGTCAAATACGTGACGGAAACTTAAGAGACTCTTGGATAGGCACATGGAACAAAGTGAATGGAAGCATGTAGGTTAGTCTGATCTTAGAGTAGGATAAACGGCACAACGTCGAGTGATGAAGGTCCGAACTGCTTGCATTCATGTAGAACTCTGAGCTCAAAAACTGCATGAATTCATGTAAAACTCCGTTATCTCACTTTTTAGATTAGAATCAATCTAAACATCATGGCATAGAGAGCGAACACAGGGAGGCAGCACCTTCACCATAATGTCTAGCTATGACCATTGATAACAGTTAACCTGAGACTGCAACTTAAAAAAAAGGTTTTGTGAATTACATATGAAAGAAGTGAAACTATCATGGTATTCTAACAAATGAAAGGCTTAACAATCAAATTTTCAATGTATAATTTTAGTTACATCACACTGCAAATTTGTGCTATAAATTCTGTGTTAGGATTGAGCCCTCCACTATCACCTGATGAAGGAGCGACGCTGCGAAAGTGTGCTTCCAATGAAACCTGTTGGACTATTACCTGGTGTTGTGTGATTTCTAACTTTGTACACCCCAGTCCAACACCGGCATCTCCAAATCAGTCCTGTTCTTTGTTCTGTGTTCTATGGAAGTGCTCAAGAAGACTTGGACATTTAGGACGATTTGAGACTTGGAACAGGTCAGATTGATCTTAGTGAAGGGCAAGGCAGGCTTGGGATGGGAATGACCTGCCCCTGTTTCTGATGTTCTCCCATTCTGTTATTGGGAAGTTAGTTGGTGTTATTTTCCTGGAAGGTCTTTTATGGAATGTTGCAATTAGTGAGACCAGCAGATTTTCTGAGCCGTCGCTGGATGAGATTTGGGGGCTGTATTCACAGTGAATCTGGGGCTACAAGATGATCAACAAATGAAGCACAAGTTACAAAGAGGGGAAGCCATTGCTAGTAGGTTTGAGGGGTTAAATGGAATGCAGAAACATGGGACTGATAAGCAGAAGATGGTCATGAGAGAATTTGAGCTTTCTCCACCAGGCATTAAGATTGTGGCTGATCAGATTGTGGTCTGAGCCTCATTTTCCTGCCTGTGTCCCATTATCCACGAAACACTTTTCTGTCAAATCTCGAACTAACACAGCTGTGAATACTTGATATCAAAGAGGCACCACAAACTTCTGGGGAAGATAATTACCATTCGAATGGCCCTTTTTGAATTTTCCCTCATCCTGTTGTGAGAATAAGACAATCATACTGCGTGGAAACAGATGCTTTTGTCCAAATTGTCCAGGTCAATCTGGCATCTTAATCAGATCTCGTCCCACTTGCCAGCATTTGGCCCACATCACATGATCCATTCCTATTTATGTACCTATCCAGATACATTTTAAACGTGTAATTGTACCCGCTTTCACTACTTCCTCTGACAGTACACCCACGAGCCTCTGTGTGAAAAAGTTTCCCCTAAGGTCCCTTCTAGGTCTTTGCCCTGTCACCTTCACCCTATGCCGTCTAGTTCTGGACACCCTACACTGGGAAAAAGGATTTTGCCCATTCAGATTATCCATGCCCCTCAGGACTTTATTAAACCTCTGTCATGTCACCATTCAACCTCTGGCAGTCCAGGGGAAAAAGCCTCAACCTGTTCATCATCTCCCTGTAGCTCAATCCCTCAGGTTCCACAAAATCCTTGTAAATCTTTTCTGCACCCTTTCAAGCTTAACAATATCCATCCTTTAGCAGACTCAACTGACATGTACGCAGTATTCTTA
>NW_025210816.1:19557-20753 GCF_004010195.1 Chiloscyllium plagiosum
ACTCAATGCTCTGACCGATTAAGGCAAACATTCCAACCACGTTCCTCACCACTCTACCGACCTAAACTCCACTTACAAGGAACTATGAATCTTCACCCGTAGTTCTCTTTGTTAAGCAACATTCCCCAGGGCACTACCCTGCTTTAACTTACCAAAATGCAAAACCTCACAAATATCTAAATTAAACTCCATCTGCCAATCCTTGGTTCATTTATGGTCAAGGATCCCGTTATATTCTGAGATAATCCACTGCACCACTTTGGTGATGTTATCTGTAAACTTACTGACCATGCCTCCGATAATCTCTTCAAAGTTTTTTTATCACCGTGATGAAAAGCAGTGAGCTCAGCACTGATTTTTTCAGCACGCCACTGGCAACAGGTCTTCAGTCTGGAAAACAATGCATTACTTTCAATCCAATTTTGTGGTTAGTTTTTCCTAGATTACGCATAACCTAATTTTAGTAATCTGTCTATGATAGGGAACCTTATTAAATGCCTTGCTGAAGTCTGTGTAAACAATATATACCACAGTGTCTTCTTCAATCTTCTTTGTCACCTCTTCATAATATTCAATCACATTTAATTAGACATGATTTCCATCACACAAATCCATATTGACTATCCCTAATCAGTCCTTGTCTTTCTAAATAGATGTAAATCCTATCCCTCAGACTCCCCTCCAATGAACTTCTCGACAATAACGTTGGCTGATACTGACCACAAAAAATAATTATAACTATGTTGGTGATACGGCCAATGATATAGTTCTCAGAGTGTGTCAGGGTCAGTGTTAGGAACAAATCAGGCAGATTCCTTTAATCTGCTAAAACAACACGTTTATGACCAAAACAAAGTTGCTCAAACTGTGATGGAAAGAGGAATGACGAGATGATATTGCAAATATGTACATTGATATTTTTCTTTGAAAAATACTGAGAAATACACACAGACACACACACACACAAACAGACATATACACAGGCACACACACACACACGCACGTACACACACACGTATTGTCGATAACAAATTGGAAAGCAAAATATCTGGAAAGTTAACTTGAAGGAACATTGTCCAAATATGATTCGAACTCATGACCAAAGGAAAAATGACAGCTTGACTCAAATGCTGTTCTATTTGTAGAGTCATCAAGTCCTACATCATGGAGAGAGGCAGAGAGGCCCTTTGGCCCAA
>NW_025210817.1:0-2747 GCF_004010195.1 Chiloscyllium plagiosum
AATTCAATGTGAGCAAATGCGAGGTCTTGCACTTTGAAAAAAAAGAATACAAGCATGGACTACTTTCTAAACGGTGAGAAAATTCATAAAGCCAAAGTACAAAGGGATCTGGGAGTGCTAGTCGAGGATTCTCTAAAGGTAAACATGCAGGTTGAGTCCGTGATTAAGAAAGCAAATGCAATGTTGTCATTTATCTCAAGAGGGTTGGAATATAAAAGCACTGTTGTGCTACTGAAATTTTATAAAGCTCTGGTTAGGGCCCATTTGGAGTACTGTGTCCAGTTTTGGTCCCCACACCTCAGGAAGGACATACTGGCACTGGAGTGTGTCCAGCGGAGATTCACAAGGATGATCCCTGGAATGGTAGGTCTAACATATGAGGAACGGCTGAGGATCCTGGGATTGTATTCATTGGAGTTTAGAAGATTAAGGGGAGATCTAATAGAAACTTACAAGATAAGTTTCCGTTAGGTGAGGAGACTAGGACCCGTGGACACCGCCTTAGAATTAGAGGGAGTAAATTCAGAACAGAAATACGGAGACATTTCTTCAGCCAGAGAGTGGTGGGCCAGTGGAATTCATTTCCGCGGAGTACAACGGAGGCCGGGACACTAAATATCTTCAAGGCAGAGATTGATAAATTCTTGATGTCACAAGGAATTAAGGCTACGGGGAGAATGCGGGTAAGTGGAGTTGAAATGCCCATCAGCCATGATTGAATGGCGGAGTGGACTCGATGGGCCGAATGGCCTTACTTCCACTCCTATGTCTTATAGTCTTATGATCAACAGCTACAGCAGTGGATTGCAGGTTTGTTTGTACATCCAGCAGACAGAGTTGTGCTAGACTTGAATCTCCATGGCAACAACTAACCTGACAATGGAGACATCCAGACACATATAGCATGGTCCAAATAATGTTAGTGGACACTTCTTGAGTCTGTCTGTCAAACATGTCTGCAGCTCCTGTGTCTTTGCATTTGAATGAAATTATTTATGACTGAGACCATTTAGTCATCACCTGCCTGGAACTGAGAAGATATTTCATCTCTGACAGTCTTCTGAATGCCAATAACTTGAGGCACTTCTTCTTTGACCCACTACTGAGAATTGTCAATGATGTACTCACCAGAATGTAGCCTCGGACAAAATGTTATCAACTTTTCAATTGCTTGCAGTGTTTCTAGCATTGTACTTCCCATAATTTGTCGTGATAGTTCTCTGAAAGAAATGTGAATGCAACCGCAGTAAGATCCTATAATAGATGCAATTGCAATTGTAAGGCACTTTACCTATATTTAAGGTTAGAAAATTGAATTACGACCAAAAACTAGTTTGCAAATGGGAGCTGCTAGGCAACAGCATAAAGTATGGTTTATGACGAAGCCCTATAGGTACACATACATCAGTAATGCTGCATTAAATTTGTAATTTTGGGACAGCCAGGCAGATAACAGTATTGCAGCACATATGGTTTTATGATATACAGTAATAAATAATGTAAATATCATAGCCAAAAGTCTGGTATTCAGTTTATCTCCTCTGCAACCTAGGTATTGCCGAAATCCATCATGTCTGAGATCATATAATTTCCATGTTATATCTGTCATATAATAGATTACAAGGATGCATGCCCATTAAGTTCACTGAATTTATATGTCACCGCAGGTCAGGCAAGGTGAGCAGACCTATCTTTCACTGCTAGTATTTCAAGTATACACCATCACATAATCTATTCTTCCAGACACTAACTAAGAGAATTCCATGCAAGGCATTTTGAAAATTAGGTAAAAACAATGACTGCAGATGCTGGAAACCAGATTCTGGATTAGTGGTGCTGGAAGAGCACAGCAGTTCAGGCAGCATCCGAGGAGCAGTAAAATCGACGTTTCGGGCAAAAGCCCTTCATCAGTAATAAAAAAAGGGCTTTTAAAAATTAGCCAGATGGCAGGTTTAGGGCAATGATGAGGGCAGAGCAGTAGATGTGATCTATATGGACTTCAATAAGGTATTCGACAAGGTTCCCCATGGGAGACTGATTAGAAAGGTTAGATCTCATGGAATACAGGGAGAACTAGCCATTTGGATACAGAACTGGCTCAAAGGTAGAAGACAGAGAGTGGTGGTGGAGGGTTGTTTTTCAGACTGGAAGCCTGTGACCAGTGGAGAGCCACAAGGATCGGTGCTGGGCCCTCTCTTTTTGTCATTTACATAATGATTTGGATGTGAGCATAAGAGGTACAATTAGTAAGTTTGCAGATGACACCAAAATTGGAGGTGTAGTGGAGAGCGAAGAGGGTTACCTCAGATTACAACAGGATCTGGACCAGATGGACCAATTGGCTGAGAAGTGGCAGGTGGAGTTTAATTCAGATAAATGTGAGGTGCTGCATTTTGGGAAAGCAAATCTTAGCAGGACATTTACACTTAATGGGAAGGTCCTCGGGAGTGTTGCTGAACAAAGAGACCTTGGAGTGCAGGTTTATAGCTCCTTGAAAGTGGAATCTAAGGTAGATAGGATAGGGAAGAAGGCATTTGGTATGCTTGCCTTTACTGGTCAGAGTATTGAGTACAGGAGTTGGGAGGTCATGCTGCGGTTGTACAGGACATTGGTTAGGCCACTGTTGGAATATTGTGTGCAATTCTGGTCTCCTTCTTATTGGAAAGATGTTGTGAAACTTGAAATGGTTCAGAAAAGATTTACAAGGATGTTGCCAGGGTTGGAGGATCTGAGCTACAGGGAGAGGC
>NW_025210817.1:4882-12215 GCF_004010195.1 Chiloscyllium plagiosum
ACAGATCACCGAGGTCCATGCAGGGCAATGAGTTCTGAACCCAGAAGTCAATACTGGGAATGGCATTGACACACTGACCAGTATACATAGACCCATTAAAGTGGGAAGCTATAACGTTGAGAAGGATCTGGATATCCCTGTACACCAGTCACTGAAAATAATATTGCAGGAAGGAAAGCCGGCAGGAAGATAAATGATGTTTTGACCTTCATGTCAAGGAGATTTGAGTAAGGGTGATTTAATGCAGGTATCCAGTGCCTTGGTGAGATTCCATTTCGAAAATTGTGTAATATTGTTTGCAGTTTTTATCTTCTTTCTTAGTAACAGACAAACCTGACATTGAGGGAGTGTAAAGAAGGATGACCAGACTGATTTCTCAGATGGGAGGCTTGTTGTGGGAACAGAGTCACATACCCCTCCAAACCTTTCCGATTCATGTACACACTCAATTGTCTTTCAAATGCAATTGCACTCACCGATACCACTTCCCACAACAGCTCGCTACATATACATGCTCTCTGTCAGAAACAGATATCCCTTAGATCTCTTTTAATTCTCTTCCTTTTCACCTTAAACATATCCTGTCTGGTTTTGGACATCCTAACCCCGGGGAAAAGACATTGGCTATTAATCTTACCCATGCCCCTCATGATTTTATAAACCTCTATCAGGTCACCCCTCAGACTCAGACACAAACGGTACAAAGTCCTGCCTCTCCATATATCTCAAAACCTCCCGTCTCTGTTACATCGTTTTAAATATTCTTGTGCCCTGTCCAGGTTATAACATCCTTCCTATAGCAGGGAGACAAGAATTGTACCCATTAATCCAAATGTGGCTTGACCATTCTCTTTGACAGCTACAACATGCTGTGCTAATTCCTACACTCAAAGCTCAGACCGATGAAAGTAAGTGTGCCTAACGCCTTCTTCACCACCCTGTCCATCTCTGACTCCACTTTCAAGAAACGATATACCTGCATCCTGGGTCTCTCTGTTCGACCACACTCACGAGCGTCCTACCGTTTACTCGGTAAATCCTGCCTTGGTTTGTCAAACAAAATGCAACAACTCACATTTGTCTGCATGAAACTCCATCTGCCAATCCTTGGCCTAGTGGCCCAGTTGATCTAGATCTCAGTGTTGTCTACGATTACCTTCTTCACTGTCCAGTATAGTGTCAATTTCGGTGGTTTCGCCGACACCTTTACGTTCGATAGTTCCTATATTCCATACCAAATCATTTATAGCAATGATAAACAGCAGCAACCTTGTCCTTGTGGCACACACCAGGTCACAGGACTGCAATTGGAGCAACATATCTCTCCCAGCACCTTCTGTCTCCTACTGTCAAGCCAACCTTGTATCTAATTGTCTATCTCTCCCTGATCCCCTTGATCTGATCTTATTAACCAGACTACCATGTGGAAACTTGTTGGACCTCACTAAGGTCCACGTAGACAAAATTTGCTGTTGTACCTTCATCTATCTTCCCGATCACCTCTTCAAAAACTGCAAACTAGTATGTTTTCCCATACACAAAGCCTTGCTGACTATGCCTAATCAGTCCTTGATTTTCCAAATGCATGTAAATCCTGCCTCTCAGACAATCCTACAAACACTTACCCACACTTGACATCAGACTCATTACTCTGCAGTTCCCTGGCTTTTCCTTGCAGCCTTGCTAAATAATGTGTGACATAATTAACTATCTTCCTGTCCTCCAGCATCTTACCCGTCGTTCTCAATGATACACATAAGAAAATCAACAGAACTGAAGATTTTGTAAACAAGAAACAAAGACCGAACAAGCTGGAAAAGCTCCGCTGGTCCGGCTGCATCTTCCAACGCAGAAAAGATTTAACGCGTGCTGTAAACTGTTAAAATTCGAGAGGTCAAGAAGTATCCTAAAGGTAACTGTTTAAATTAAAAAAAAACAACTTAATGTGTTTTTAAATGTCTAACAGAGAAATTAAAAAAAAACAACTTAATGTGTTTTTAAATGTCTAACAGAGAATAATTAACCGGCAACTATTTGCAACTCCTTTCTCTAAACTATCTTTTAATTTTCCTTCTACTATAGTGGTCCAATAAATAGCCACCTTACCCCAAATTAAGGTTTACTAAAAAAATCAAATTTCAGTACCAGCCAGCTGTTGAATCCTCTTTCTGTGTCTTCCTCTGAACTTTTATTGTCCTTAGAATTTCTGTTTTACAGGTCATTGATAAATAAAGGTGCATTTAAGAGAGTTATTCTCCAGGCATTCTCACATGTTGGTGGCTTGGCAGATCTCCCCCAGCTTTCAATAGTTTTAGCTTTATACCCCAAACATGGGTATGTTTTTTTAATATTTTCAAAATGCCAAATTCAATTGGTGTTTAGTATCTTGGGGCATACTTTAAACTGATTGATCGTGATTTTCTTTTGTCATCATATCACCCAGGCACTGCAAGCTGATGGACCAAATCTTACATGGCAAATTTTTCAGAAGGTTATGTGCTTGCTAAGTCATAGAGTTGTGGAAGCACAGAGATGTACAGCATGGAAACAGATCCTTCGGTCCACCTATTCATGCTGAGCAGATATCCCAACCCAAGCTACTAACACCTACCAGTCCCTTGCCCATATCCCTCCAAACACTTCCCATTCATATACCGATCGAAATGCCTCTTAAATGATGCAATTATGTCAGGCTCCACCACATGATCTGGCAGCTCATTCCATACACGTAACACCCTCTGTGTGACAAGTTTGCCCCTTAGCTCTCTTTTATACCTTTTCGCTCTCACCCTAAACCTATGCCCTAGAGTTCTGGACTCCCGACCCCTGGGAGAAAACTTTGTCTATTTCTCCTATCGGTGCCCTTCATACTTTGTATGGCTCTATAAGGTCACCCCTCAGCCTCCGATGCTCCAGGGAAAACAGCCCTAGCCTATTAAGACACTCCCTTTGGCTCAAATCGTCCAACACTGGCAACATCCTTGTCAATCTTTTCTCAACCTTTTCAAGTTTCACAACATTGTTCCGATAGGAAGGAGGCCAGAATGGTATGCAATATTCCACCAGTGACCTAACCAATGTCCTGTACAGCCGCAACATCACCTCTCAACTCCTGTACTCAGTACTCTGACCAAGAAAGGAGAGCATACCAAACGCCTTCTTCACTAACCTATCTACCTACGACTCCACTTTCAAGGAGCTATGAATCTGCACTCCAAGGTCACTTTGTTCAGCAACACTCCTAACCTTTCCATTAATTGTATAAGTTCAGGTAAGAGATAGTTTCCCAAAATGCAGCATGTCGCATTCAACTGAATTAAACTCCATCTGCCACTTCTCAGCACATTAGCCCAACTGGTCAAGATCCTGTTGTAATCTGAGGTAACCTCTTCGCTGTCCACTACACCTCCAATTTTGCCATCATCTGCAAACTTATTAACTGTTCCTCTTATGCTCGCATCCAAATCATTTATGTAAATGACAAAAAGTAAAGGGCCCAGCCCCGATCCTTGTGGCACTCCACTGGTCCCAGGCCTCCAATCTGAAAAACAACCCTCCACCATCACCCACTGTCTTCCTCCTTTGTGCCAGCTTTGTACCCAAATGGCTAGTTCTCCCTGTATTGCGTGAGATATAAACTTGCTAACCACTCTCCCATGAGGAACCTTGACGAACGACTTACTGAAATCCATATAGATCGCATCTACCACTCTGCCCTCATCAATCCTTTTTGTTACTTCTTCAAAAAACTCAATCAAGTTTGTGAGACATGATTTCCCACACACAAAGCCATGTTGACTATCCCTGATCAAAGACGATCCCTTTCCAAAGACATGTAGATCAAGATCCTCAGGATTCTCTCCAGCACCTTGCCCACCACCGACGTCAGGCTCACTTGCTATAGTTCCCTGGCTTATCCTTGCCACCCTTAAACAGTGGCACCATGTTAGCCAACCTCCAGTCTTCTGGCAACTCACCTGTGACTATCGATGATACAAGTATCTCAGCAGGAGGCCCCGGAATCACTTCTCTAGTTTCCCACAGAGGTCTGGGGTACACCTGATCAGCTTCTGGGGATTTATCTAACTTTTTGTATTTCATGACATCCATCACTTCCTCCTCTTTAAAATGGACAGTTTGCAAGGTGTTACCATCTATTTCCTTGCATTCTATATGTCCCATATGCTTTTCCACAGTAAGCACTGATGCAAAATACTCATTTAGTATCTCACCCATTTTCTGCGGCTCCACACAAAAGCTGCCTTTTTGATCTTTGAGGGGCCCTATTCTCTGAGGAGAAAGTGAGGACTGCAGCTTTTCCAGCAACACATTTTCAACTCTGGCCCTGTTCTCTCCCTTGTTACCCTTTTTGTTCTTAATGTATTTGTAAAAAAAACTTTGGATTCCGGGTAATCCAAGATGGAGGACGAGAAGAATTTCTTGCTGTAACATCTTCACGTTTTTTGAGGTATTTTAGGTGCTGCAGGTGATTTCCTCGAATTCCAGGAGCAGCAATTACTGTTTTATATGCTCTCAAAACAACAGCATTTTAAAGGGGATAAGAACAGACATGGTGAGGTCGAAAGAGAGAGAGAGAGAATGAGAGAGAGAAAAAAACTGACACCACAATGAACCTGCACAGTTCCTGCCTTTGCTGTTTTAATTCAAGTCCTTCAACTCTATAAAAGGTAAAGTACCCTTTACACGTCCGCAACTCCTTCCTTCTCAAATAAGAAGAATCATAGTAATGAAAACATGGTCACATTTGTTTTTCTGTTTTTTAAATACTTTACCATAACGCATAGATAACTTAAATCTACGTTCACAATTACTTCTTCCCTGTATATAACATTGGATAAATACAAATCACACCTAATTTTTATCAGTTAAATCAATGAAAACACAACTGCAATTGCATTCATACGACACGCTACATGTACGATTTTAAATTAAAAATATGTAACATAAGACTCAAATGAAATAATCTTCAAAGTGTTTGAAGAACATAAGCAGATTGTGATCAATGTGCACAACCATTATTCTCCAACACATTATTCGTGACATACACATTAAAATGTCATAAGGCTAGTAGCAAACACAATAGGTCCTTTTCAATCATGCAGAATTTCCTCTGGTGGATGTTGAGTTTATTTGAAAAGTTCAATCCCATCCTCATCGTCCTGTAGTAGCATCACTACAACTCCTATGTCACTAGCATCGTTGTCAACTTTGAAAACTTGCAAAACTTCTGGTGTCGCTGAAACTGGTTTGGTGGTGAACATTGATTTCAAATGGTTGACTCCCTCCTGGCATTGCTCTGTCCACCAAAACTTGGGGTTCTTCTTCAGCAAATCGCCTGTACATTGCTGAAGTTTGGAACAAACGTCCGATCGAATCCACTAAGTCGTGAGAAGCGAAGCACCTCTTTGTTCGAGGTTGGTCATGGAAATTGCTCAGTAGCTTTTGTCTTTGCGTTCCGTGGAGTCAACATTCCATGACCGATGTTTTATCCAAAGAACATCATGTCTGTTTCGCAGAGTGAGTTTTGTTTAAGTTTATTAATAGTTCTGCTTCTCGTATTCGTTTGAAGAGCTCTGCCAACTGTACCAAATGATCTTTCCAGACTTACTGAAGACCACTACATTTTCTAAATGGACTACACAATTTGTTAACCCAGCCACAACTCTGTTCTTGCATTATTGGAATGTGGTGGGTGCGTTCTTCATTTCAAAAGGCATCACTTTGAATTGATACAGTTCATTTGGCATTACAATTCAGATTTCTTTTCACCGTTTCTGATATAGGTACTGCCAGGAACCACGCAAAAACATCCAAGTTGGTGGTGTAACTGACTTGTCCAACTTTCTCGATACAGTTCTCCAATGCCAGTATTAGATATGAGTCTGAGTTTGTACCAGTGCTGAACTTCTGATAATCCAAGTTAAATCATTCAGTCCCATCCGGTTTGGAAACTAAGATGATTGTCGAACTCCACTCGCTCTAGCTTGGTTCGTTGATGTCCACAGTGAGCATGGCATCTCCCTCCTTCTGGAACTGTCTGGCCTTGAGAGGATTAAGCTGATATGGGTATTGTTTTATCGGAACAGTATTCCATACGTCTACTTCATGTACATTAGCATGAGTCCTCCCATATGAATCTTACATATGTCCTCATGTTGCAGTAATAAACCTTTCAACTGTGTTCTATGCTCCTGAGACAGATAGTTTCCGAACCGATCCAACTGCTCAAGGACTTACTCATTTTTAACATGTTTTGAGGCACAACAAAATCCACAACATTTGGATTGGATTCCTCACTCTGCTAGGCAGCAACGAACACCTCTTTCTCCATTTCTTTGTCTCCTCTACTTTTCAGGATGGAACCTAAACACTCATTTATAACCCACATGTAGTATCTTCTAATGCGGGAATTGGCAACAGAGGTACTAGTTTCATTCCTGCCTGTGGCCTACCTACAATTTGGCATGTATAATACGTATGCCAAAAGTTAACCATATCTTTGTGCATTCCAGGTCAATAAAAATGTTTTGTCACTTAGCCTGAGTCTTTCACACCACTAGCTGACTTCCTGCAGGTAGTTCATGTTCTACCCGAAGCAACCCCTGTCAGTATGCGACCAGCAACACAATCTGGTGCACTTCGGCCCATTTCTCATCTGCACTAACCTGCCGTAGTCTCCATTTCCATCTTAGGACTCTATCTCTCAAATAACGACCCACAGAAATATCCTCTGCTTCCTTTTCGGAGTGTGCATCAACATATTTTTTTTATTGTCTTGTCTGTCTGTTGCAAGTCCCTATGTCTTTCAGAACTTACCACCTCTGTTGACCCTCTGCCTGTTCAGGTTTCTCTACACCATTACGTCAAAAAGGGTGTCCGCTAACTGAACTTCAACTCCTTCACCTTTCTCGTCAGTTTGTGCTTCGTGCTGTGACTCATGGTTGTGGGATCTGGTTACTGGACAGTCTAGGAAAATGTCAGGATTTTAACTCTTCAGTTTCGTGGTCTTCCTTGGGCTTCTCCACAACAAGGGGTGTCGATCCCAACGTGGACCCTGCTAAATCATTTCCAAGAACTAATTGGATTCCTGGAATTGACTCTCTATCAATCACTCCTACTGTTACCTCCACAGTTATGAGTAGGCACTCCAATCTGATCTTACATAAGGAAATGCTAAATTTCTGTCCATCTATCCTACAAAGTACGACACTCCAATGTAACAGATCAGAAAGACTGCAAATCTGCTCATCTCTTACTATTAGAGACTGATTAGATCCTGTGTCACTCAAAATTATAACTTCTTCTCCTTCTC
>NW_025210817.1:12235-16389 GCF_004010195.1 Chiloscyllium plagiosum
TTACCACCTCTGTTGACCCTCTGCCTGTTCAGGTTTCTCTACACCATTACGTCAAAAAGGGTGTCCGCTAACTGAACTTCAACTCCTTCACCTTTCTCGTCAGTTTGTGCTTCGTGCTGTGACTCATGGTTGTGGGATCTGGTTACTGGACAGTCTAGGAAACTGTCAGGATTTTAACTCTTCAGTTTCGTGGTCTTCCTTGGGCTTCTCCACAACAAGGGGTGTCGATCCCAACGTGGACCCTGCTAAATCATTTCCAAGAACAAATTGGATTCCTGGAACTGACTCTCTATCAATCACTCCTACTGTTACCTCCGCAGTTATGAGTAGGCACTCCAGTCTAGGAAAATGTCAGGATTTTAACTCTTCAGTTTCGTGGTCTTCCTTGGGCTTCTCCACAACAAGGGGTGTCGATCCCAACGTGGATCCTGCTAAATCATTTCCAAGAACTAATTGGATTCCTGGAACTGACTCTCTATCAATCACTCCTACTGTTACCTCCGCAGTTATGAGTAGGCACTCCAATCTGATCTTACATAAGGAAATGCTAAATTTCTGTCCATCTATCCCACAAAGTACGACACTCCAATGTAACAGATCAGAAAGACTGCAAATCTGCTCATCTCTTACTATTAGAGACTGATTAGATCCTGTGTCACTCAAAATTATTACTTCTTCTCTTTCTCCCCTTGTTATTTCTGAGTAAACTTTACTCACGGAGGCGAATTCATTACATAGATCAGGTACTGACTCCATACCCAGCCCCTGCCTCGGCTGTGCACCATCCTACAGCTCCTTAGTTCTTGTTGGGGTTTCCTTTAATACTTTCACTACTGCCACAGGCTTAGCTTTTTCTTACACATCTTTTCCCACAGTGCATTCATTAAACACCAGCACTGTGACCTTACGTATCTCACCTGATGGCAATGAAAATACATTTTCTGAACGGCCGTCTGAAACCACTGGCACTGTAATTTTCTGTGCCCCACACTATAACAGTGAAAACAGCTGAGGCCTTTCAGCTCCATTCCATGCTTTTGTACATCTTTTTTAACCTGTGGTAAACTCTTATTCTGTACTGTTACTTTTATAGTGTAGTGTCTCTCCTCTCAAATTCGATCCTTCACAGGAAGAAATTATGGCTGGAAGCTTGTCTTATGCAGCAGCATGTATTCATCTGCTAATTCTCCTGCCCTTCTCAATTCCTGAACTTTCTGATTCTCCACGTTAATTCTTATTATCTCTGGAAGTGAGTTTTTCAACTCCTCCAGCAGAATAATCTCCATTAAAGCCCATAGGTCATATCTACCTTTAAAGCAAGCATCTATCTATCAAAATGCCTATGCAAGTTCTTTTGAACTCACCATAAGTCTGACCTGGTTCAAAGTTTGAGAAGATTTGTAGCTCGGTGCTGGTTGTTGTGGTTCTGTTCACCGAGCTGGGAATTTGAGTTGACTCGACCTGGACCCAGTATACTGACCACTGCAGCGGACAGCTGGAACTGACAACCGGAAGCGGCAAATACAAATCACTATAAATGCCGGAGGAAACATCACAGAAGCGCTTCACAGGAGGCTCCCTAGCACAGAGGATGTCACCTAGACAGGGAAGAAACGTCTGAAACACAAATCTGAACTGGTTACTTCTTCATGTTTCTGAACTGCTGTCAATATGCCTGCAGTACCAATACATAAGCACTTAAAATAACGTTTTTGACGTCTTCAGAATCTCTTGATCCTTCGTCTGACAGCGGAGCAAATACCTCACTCGCCCTGCCTACCAGCTTAGTCCGAACTAGCATTACCCATAAATCCTTGGAACATTCTATTTGTCTAGCCAATGTTCCAAATGAAATAAAGAAGGCTTCAACATCTTTCTAATCAAAATGTACCAGAGTTTTGACATAGTTGTATATATCACCGCCTTCCCCTTTAATCTCCATTCTGTTAACTTGACTTTGCTGACTAAATAGCAACTTCTCAAGTTCAAATTCTCTCTCTTTTTGGTCAGTTAAGAACCTTCTCTCTCTTTTTCTTTCCCTTTCTTCTTTCTCTCATTGCTCAGCTTAGAACCTTCTGCTTCCCTCTCTCTCTCCTCTCTTGCTTATTGTTCCTTTTCTCTCTTTTTCTCCCTTTTTTTATCTTTAAACTCCATTTTCCGCAATTGTAATTTACGTTTTTCTCACTCTACTGCCATTGTCTGTTTCTCTGACGTACCTTTATGTTTGAGTAATTCCCTGACAATTTCAGATTTACTTTTGTCCTTCGTTAAACCCAAATCTATCTCCTTTGCTAATTCTAACACTTTGGCCTTTATCTTTCTTTCTTAACATTCTTGACAATTTTGAGAATCATCTTCAACCCCCTCTTAACATTTCTCTCACTTTTAATTCAACCAAACACAATTAATCGACATTAAACAAGATTTTTACTTAAAAATTTCGGACACTAACGTGCAAATGTTTAAATATACTGTGCGTTTTTCATACCTCAAATATTTTCAAATCTGCTCAACTCGCAGATTGGATCTGTCTAAACCTGTTCAAATCGCGGACGAAAGTCCCCCAAGCTGTTAGAACACAGGGTAGTCCCTCTCCTAATTTAAACCAGCCACACAGAAAAAGTTCACCTCATGCCGTAATCTGATAAATTTCGAGAGGCAAAGATCCATTTACAGAGGGCACAATTTAAAGTAAAATTAACAATTTTGTTTTTAAAGTCCAACAGAGTATAATAAAGTGAACAAATATTTAGAACTCCCTTCGGTTAAACGTATCTTTTACCTCACACTCTGCAATACTGGTCCAATAAATAAAAAAAAAGATTTACAAAAAAAATTAATCACGTTTCAAGATCAGTCAGCTTTGTCGATTCTCTTTTGTAGACGTTCCTCTGTAGATGTTTATCTCGGTCGGCTTCGATGTTCTGCTGGCAAATTTTTCATAGACAGGTACCTTTATGAAAGCTCTTCAGCTACCAGTCTACCCTTGTGGATATCATTGGCAATTCTCCCCCTAAATGTTCAACATTTCTCGTTTCATGCCTCAAAACATCGGATCATTTCATTGATTTTGATGTCATCAAATACATTATATTTCAAACTCAATTTCATTTCAGTATGTTGGGGCATAATTTAAACTGATTGTCCAAATGTGAATTTGTTTTTGTTCCATGGTAACTCAGCCTCACTGTTGGTTTCACAGTCATAGGTGACATTTTAGCTTGTTTCAGAACACTTTGTGCCAGCTTCCAGTCTCTCTTAAATGTAACGTATATGTCTATACCTTCATAACAATATGTTTTACCTGGCCTGCATAGCTTTCCATAAATTTGATCAACTTTGCAAGTTCACATAATAGTCTTTTCTGTTCCAAAAAAAGACCCATTTTCTCTCATCCATCCTTTACCTAAACCCTTCTTTCCAGTTATTATTCCACTCAGTTACAATGTTACTGGTATTCTTCGACATTGTGTATATATGTGTGTGCGTTGTGAATAATCCTCTATAATTGGACTGATATGAAAGAATAAGATGTAATCACATTCCCATATGAAGGAGTATATTTTCAAGATTTCGGATATAAAAAAGATGTAAATCTCCTTTATTCATGGATTGAGAAAGTGAACAAACGACTTTCATGTACCGAACAGCAGTAATTTAATGACCCTTCACTGGGATCATTGAACGACCAAATGTATCGATTTCTCTTGAGGGTTGACATTCAGCTTTTTTTTTTCAATTCTGTGTTGCATACGTTTTATCATTGTGCAAGCATCATTGTTGATAAAACCGGAGGTTGCTGGAAATGGTCAGTAGTTCTGGCAGCATCTGTTATGAGAAAGTAGATTCAACGTAGGGTAGTGGAATGGATCTTGGTTGTTTACTTTTTGCCAATAGTGTTCAGCGATGTACCAGTTAGGTTCATTAGTCAGGGAGAATAGAGTAGGTAAATGGGTCAGGGTGAGTTACTCTTTGGAAGGTCAGAGTGGACGTGCTGTGTGAAAATGACATGTTTCCCACCATAGGGATTCTATGATTCTATTATTTCTTCATACAAAAGGGCATTCAGTGCCAGGTTCATGATGTCTCTGAGCATGTTCAGGGCATACTGAAGTTGGAGGGTAAACAGCCAGCGGTCGTGGTTCACATTGGTA
>NW_025210817.1:18674-20762 GCF_004010195.1 Chiloscyllium plagiosum
GGATGGAGAAGCTTATGAATGTGAGGACAGCATGTCAATTAGAAAAGAAAGACAAGAGAGTCAAAAGTAAATAGTAATTCTGCAGCACTAAATTTCATTTACTTCAATGTAAGGAGTCTTACAAGGAAGGCTGATGAACTCAGGGCATGTTTAAGAACATGAGACTGGGACATCATATTTATTAAGGAAGTTGGTTGAGAGATGTTCAAGTCGAGAGTTTTGTACTGGGAAAGCACAGCAGGACTGGCAGCATGTGACGAGCAAGAAAATCGACGTTTTGGGCAAAAGCGCCTCATCAGGAATGAGCTGATGAAGGACGACACTTTTGCAGCACCACACTTTTGACTTTAATCTCCAGCATCTGCAGTCTTCACTTTCGCCTAAGAGATGTTCAAGATTGGCAACTCGATGTTCCAGTTGTTAAGCGTCATAGAAAGGATGGAAAAAATACATGCAGAGGGTAGGGAGGGGGTGGTCTGCAATTTTTGATTAAGTAATAAATTATTGCTGCAAATGGGGAAGATATTTCTGAAAAAAATATCCAATTAAAATATGCAGGTAGTATTAAAAAATAAGAAAATAAAGTTCCGCTTTGAACAGATTGTACTACATGGTCATTTGTGACAAATCATTCAGTGAAAATATATTTGTCGAAATTAAAAAATAAGAAAGGAAAGATCACGTTGATCGTATTGTATTTTATGCTCTCCAATAGCAAGAAAGAAATTGAGAAACGAACATGTAGGGAAATCTCAGATATATGTAAGCTTAATAACGTTGTAATAATGGGGGATTTTAATTTTCTAAACTTTGATTGGGACTACCACAGTGTTAACGGGTTGGATGGTGAAGGATTTGTCAAATGTGTTCACGAAAATTTTCTTAACCAATATGCGGATGATTCTAACAGAGAAGGAGAAAAACTAGGCATTTTTTGTGCAATAGGCAGGGCAAATGACTGAAGTAAGCATGAAGGAATATTTTGGACATTGCAATCATAACTCTATTTGTTTCATAATGGTTATGTAAAAGAATAAGCCTTTCATTTTTTTTTTAAGTTGGAGTACCATAAATTTTAATGGCATGGGACAAGGACGGACCAAGTCTGATTGGAGTAGACCGTTATCAGGTAAAACGATGTCTGACAAGTGAGAGGCATTCAGCAGTGTGATGACGGGAGTGGGAGGCAGTACATTCCTGTTGCAGTGAAAGGTAATGCTGGTAAGATAAAGGAACAATGGAAAACTACAGTAATTGAGCTTTTAGTCAAGAATGAAAGAAAACCTTACTTTTGGCAACTTTATTCAATTTAATCTCTTAGTCAATATTAAGCGTATGGGGCATTATTTCGAGAGAAATCAGGAAAGCAAGAAGGAGATATGAAATAACATGGGGCGATACATTTAAGGATAATCCAAATATATTGTGCAATTACATTAACAGCAAGACGGTAACCATAGACGGGGTAAGGCTTCTCAAAGATCATGAATAATATCGATGTTTTGAACCCAGGAGATGGGGAATAAAATCATCCCATTCCTGGTTCACTCGACAGCAACAAACACACATAATCGCCTGCACCTCACATTCATCCAGCTTCAACTCTATCTGCTATTTGTCACTCTATTGACCCATTTCATCAGGATCCTTTTGTATTCTGAGAAAACCATATTCACTGGCCAATGTGCCACCAGTTTTGGTGTAATCTGCAAACTTATGAACCATGCCTTCCATATTCTCATGCAAATCATTTACATAAATGACAAACAATGAAAACCCAGAACCAACCTCTGTGGAACATTGCTGGGCACAAGCCTTCATGCCGAAAAGCAAATGTCCATCATTACTCTCTGTCTCCTGTCATTGTACCAATTGAAAGTGCTGGAGAGAAATCCCTCAGTTCAGGCAATATCGGAACAGAGAAAAATGGAATTAACTCTTTTTGATTCCAACATAACTTGTTCAGAACAGGTTCATATAAGACTCGGTATGTTAACTCTGTTTCTCTGCCCAGATCCTGCGTCATTTGTTGCATTTCTCCATCATTTTGCTTTTTATTACAGACTTCCACTATCTCTAATATTTTGC
>NW_025210818.1:0-2421 GCF_004010195.1 Chiloscyllium plagiosum
CTTGTGTTTATAAATAAACCCATTGGACTCTAATGAGTTTCATTTCATTTTTGACATTGTCCAACCCAGTCCAAATCAAACGGCTCCAGATCATGAATTTTACTGGTTAGTTAATCCTCTCCCTTGGCAAGTAAATTGTTCCTAATCCCAAGTATGTTTGTCTTGCATAATAATCTTTTGCGACACGTTACGCACTGATGTCTGGAAGTCCAGATATAATACATCTATAGATCCCCCATTATCCACCTTGCTTGTTACGTTTTTTTTAAAGAAAGTTAGTCAAATCATTCAAACATGATTTATCCATCATAAAACTATGTTGGCTGTGCTGGATTGTGGCTTGACTTGTAGAAATATCCTGTTATTAAGTCTGTCATAACGCATCCTAACAATTTGTCTTCAATCCCAATAATTTTCTCACCACTTATCATTCCCGAGTGAAGCTGGTTATTCGAAGTTCTTCCCTTTCAATAACCATTATGTTCCGTTTCACAATTCCTGTGTAACAGGCACAAGGCTGTAAAAGATCTGTTCCAATTGCTGTGGAAGACGCATGTGTGGCTGATTGGACTCATTCTGTTCCTGCTTTACACACACGCTGGGCGGAATGTCCTCCTGGTGTTCATACATTAAAGTCTCAATGGACTTGCATGTCCTGCTTCAGTTCCTGACCAAGCCGTTCAAGATCTCAATGTTCTCCTCCTGTCGTTCAATCAAAGTTTTGGGGACTTACGGAATCTCCCTGCTCAAATGCCACTTTTCAAGGGTTGAAATATGCAGGCAAATGTTGTTGCCCAGACTGGGTAGCTCAGTGGTTAGAACTGCTGTCTCACTGCACCAGCGATCCTAGTTCAATTTCAGTCTCCAGTTTCCTCTCACAGTCCCAAGATATGCAGGTTAGGTGGATTGCCAAGCTAAATTACCCATAATATCCGGGGATGTGGAAGCTAGACGCATCAGTCATGGAAAATGCCAGGTTATAAAGATTGGGTGGGGTGGCTGGTGGAGATTGGATGGGATGATCTTCGGAGTATCAGTGTGTTGTCGATGGGTCAAATGGTCTGCTTCCACTCTGGAGAGATTCGATGATTAACACCTTTCTTGCAGAAGTCAATTGAGGGAACAATCTTTGAGTTATGTACAATATCCTTTCCTCAGTGAGGAGATTACATTTGTACACACGACTCCAGATGTGATCTCACGAAGATCCTGTACAGCAGCAGTAGCTATAAGGTTCCCACCCAGGTTAGAGCAGTCTCAGCTCTCTGGGGAATACACAGCATTGCTGATAGATCATTGTCCTTCTCTATTACACCAGCATAACGGGAGATCTGGAGAAAATCTTACAATGCCGCTTGAGAAGAACGGGTAAAATGTGGTGAGATAATATCCATGTTGAGATATGCCTCTCCAAACATCTCGCATGAATCTACCATTAACCTCGCCTGAGCCCACGTCACTCAAATTCCACAGAATCTGTTGAAGTGATCTTAGAAACAGCAAGGAGAAGTAAACATTCATGAGAATTACGTATCAAGTTGAAAGCTGCAATACAAATGTTGGCTATGTTATAAAACAGGAAATTAGACATACAAGTTTGTGGGTACTGCAGTAATAATGGACAGCTTCAATTTATATCTAACCAGTGTTTACCCAAATGAATGTTAATGTTGAGTGTGTATGAGCCGGGTTGCTTTAGTAGTATCTTGAGCACCGAGCTGTTGATCAAGAACTTTTGGAATTGGTGTTGTGTGATCAGAAGAGCAAATCTCATACTTTGCTATTGATGATCTTTGGGGAATAGTGATCTTAATATATTGCATTTTACATGACGTCTGAATGCAAGCAGTTCTTTTTCTTACATTACGGGTATACACCTGAGTTGTGCAAACCATTAAGATACAAGAGTGAAGTTGGCTTTATGAATTTGGAAAGTACATTAAAATGACTTAATGAAAGACAGGCAATATCTGTTATTTACAGAAGCACTGTAAGGTCTGTAATATACACATATCCCTGCAAGGCATAATTCGCAAAAGTCAAAGGTGATTCAACGATGGTGAACAAAAGAAGTTAAAAATTACATTAGATCGAAGAAAATGCCTTAGAAAAGGGTCATATATTGTGCATTCATTGAACTTTTGGACGCAACAAAAGAGGACTGATAAACTGATAAGTAAAGTATAAAGAGAACAGCAATACAAACTACCCAGAAAAAGACTGACGAAAAATCTCTATGAATATTTGAAAGGAAAATAAAAACAAGGTCAAATGTGGAACAGTGAATGTGTGGACAGGATAATTTATAGCGAGAACAGAAAAATGATAGGGAAACTAAACAGTTATTTTATATCTATCTTCATGGAGGAGGGTCCAGAATATCTCCCAGAAATACCAAGTGACCATGGGACTTGTGTAACT
>NW_025210818.1:2622-5055 GCF_004010195.1 Chiloscyllium plagiosum
GATAATAATTGCATTGGGAATTATTCTATTTTTCCGTATTTAATTTGGAAAGTTAAAAATGTATTCTAAGGATTTACAAAGTGAAAAGAAGATGGAGATGGTGAACTGCAGACCAGTTAATCTATTGTTCACAGTGGGGAATATGTCGGAATTTATTATAAAGAATGTATTATTGGACACTTGGAAAGTTATAGCAAACGTCTAGAGAATGATGCTAGATTTCTGAAAGGGAAGGCAACATTTACCAAATGTTTGTTGAAGATGTCTCTTGTCGATATAAACAATGGAGAACCAGTGGATGTGGTCTAGCTGGATATCAGGAGGATTTTTAAAGAATTCATATAGCAGGTTATCCCTAAAACAAAAAGAAATGTATTGGGAGGAACATAAGCAAATGGGGGAAGGTAAAAGTTAACTTTCCCTTTGTTTGAAGGGAGTCAGAATATCGGCGATGAAGGGCTCTGTGCCCTCTCTCCATGGATGATGTCTGATTCACTGTGATCTCCAGCATGTGTTGGTTTCAGTACAGATTCCAGCTTCTGAAGTAATTTGCACCGACTATGAGTAAAAATGTTCTGCACCAGTGACACAGAATGTTGGTGAGTCTGTACCTGGAGTATTGAGTACAGCTTTGATTTCATGATCCAAGTAAATCATACTGATCTCATATACTGAATGGACATTTTCCAGATTAATCCCTCGGATGGCAAGATTGTCCAATGAGAGAACTCCGCCTGTATGCTGTAGAGTTTCAGAGAATGAGAGGTGATCGAAATGAAACTTTAAAGATATCACTCAGAGGGGAGTGACGAACATAGGGCCATCGAAAAGTGTGAGCAAGGTTAGCGAGGAGTTCAAGATATTCCACAAGAACATCAAGCAGAATAGAATAACCAGCGAACAATCAGGGCCCATTAGACACCAAGAGGGCAATCTGTGTGCGAAGCTGGAAAACATTGATGGATTGTGACATGAGAGCTTCCCATCTGTTTTACTTGGGAGAATGAGAAGGCAGATACTTAGTTCAAGAAGATGGACTGGGAAGTTCTTAAACAGATTGATGTAAGATGCGAGCAGGGATTGATGGTTTTGGCTGATATAAAATTGGACATGTCCCCAGGTCTGGATGAGTTGTTTCACAGGCTGCTGTTGGAGACAAGGGAGGAAAGGCACTGACTCAAATGTTTAAGTAGGATCCTGTCACATGGGAGGTGCTAGAGGACTGGAGCCTTTACAGGACTACCGGTGTAGGTAGACCAGGGAATTGCAGATCAGTGAGTATCAGATCAGTGTCAAGGAAACTACTGGGGAAAATAGGGAAGGAGAAAATTGATCTTCATTTAGAGAGGCAATGTTTGATCAGGATCATCAGCATGAAGATATCAGAGGAAAGTCGTGCCGAACGAATTTTATTAATTTTTTTTGGAAGAGGTCATTTATATAGTTTTTCAGCAAGACCTTTGTCAAAGCCCCGCATGGAAAATTAATGAACTACGTACAATGTCATTCTATCAATGTTAATTTACTAAGTTATATTCAAATTGTCTAACTGACAGGAGACAGAGAGTAGAAAATTGTTTGTGTGACTGGAAACCAGCCTCCCCTGGCGTACCACAGGGATCAGTGCTGTGTCCCTTATTATTTGTGGTAGTCAGAAATGATTTAGATGTGAATGTGGAGGGGCGTGGGAAGAGTGTGTTAAGTAAGTTTGCGTTTAGCACAAAGATTGTCCGGGTGGTTGTCAGTGATGAGAAAGGTTTTATGTTACAGGAAGATACGGATGGAATGATCAGATGGGCAGAGCAATGGCAGATGGAATGTAACCCTGATAAATATGAGGTGATGCACTTTGGAAGAAGAAACCAGACAGGGGAGGACTCAATGAATGACAGCACACTAGGAAGCTCCGAGGGTGCTTCTCGACACATCCCTAAATGTCACTAGGCAGGGTAATAGGTTAGTTCAGAAGTCACATGCGCCTGTCGGCGTAGCCTTTATTCATCGAGACATAGATTGTAAGAGTTATACAAAATTTTGATTCAGCCACAGATGGAATACAATGTGGAGTTCTGGGAGTCACATTATGGAAGAATGCGATTGCAGTGGAGGGGGTGCAGAGGAGATTCACCAGGATGTTCCCTGGGATGGAGCATATCAGCTACGGAGAGGGGCTGGATAAACTCGGGTTGTATACCTTGGAGCAGAGAGGGCTGAGGGGGACGTGATTCAGAAGGATGGGATTCCAAGAGGCATGGACAGGGGGGATAGACAGCAGTTGTTCCATTTAGTAAAAAGGGACAAGAACAAGGAAGCACACTTTTAAAGTGAAGGGGTTGAGGTTTAGCGAAGATATGAGGATTGTTTTTTAACCAGAGGATGTTGGGTCAGTATTAAACTTCCTGAGAGGATAGTTGTGATGAGTAACCTCACAAC
>NW_025210818.1:6701-9923 GCF_004010195.1 Chiloscyllium plagiosum
CCTCCCCTGGTTTGAAATAGAGTTTCTTCTAAATGTCGACTACAATTCCCAGTTCTGGGTGCAGGTTTGCTCGCTGGAAGGTTCATACATCGAGAACCTCAACCACAAATCTTCTCAAAACTCGATAACAATTCCCAGTTTCAGTCTCAGTTTCAAGGCTTGCAGAGCGGATTACATTCCTCGTTTGGCTGAAAACATTGAGGGTGCATTTGGCAGACAGCGGATCCTGAGGCTGGGTTTTGCAGTTCAGCTGGGGCCGGGAATGGAATCACGTCACAGTGAACACGATTCACGAATCGTGTTGCAGCCAAATAGTTTTTAATAAACCCATATTATTGGAGAACTGCCCGTATGGAGGAGCAAAACTGATGGAATGAAGGGACTACAGTAATTCTTAATTTATATGTCCCGATGTTTAAACATACTAAGAGTTATGAACACTGTGTGGGTAAAACTGCATTGACAACATTTTCACCATGAACTAGAATGGAGAAAGCTCAATGTGTCGAAAGACCTCCTCCTTTCCCAATGTTTCTGTGGAGTCTGTGGGAAAGCTCTATAACTGTCGTCACAAGCTCTCAGCTGTTAGGAAGGAGATCTCTGCAGGATGACAGGACTGTGTTTCCCATTCCCTTTTCCAATGCCGAGGCTGGTGCTGGGTGTTCTGTCCGGTTTTATCCTTTAAGACCCGGAGCAGCTTGATCCAATTGAGCGTCTTGCTTGGCCGATACAGAGACCATTGAAGAGTTTCTCACATGTCTGTGTGTCTGGAGTCACTTTTAAGCCAGACCTGGAAAGCACGGGAGATTCACTTCTTGAAAGTACAGTGGGGAAGGAAATTGGTGTTTACAATCGACATTGGATTCAAGGTCACCGTTACTGACGCCAGATTTTATATCTCGATAATTTATTAATTGTTATTAATTTCCACCAGCTGCCAGAGCATTATACTGCTCTGGATTTGTAATCCATTGACAATTCCAGAACAGCACCATTTCCTCATGGGGACCTGTCAGAAATCACACTGAGCAGGTTATTTCTCTGCTACTGGGCAGCTCTGTCAAAAAGAACTCCCACCAATGTGACGATCGCGACGGGACTGAGGGCGTGGTAAATGGTCAACCTGTAGTCATTCACTTGTTATGGGACAGAATATAGTTGAGTAATTTTCCACGTGGTCAGGCAGATGTCAGATTGGAGCTGGAATGAAATAGCTTGCCCAGGGATACGGCTTGTTGTGCAGCACACGTCTTCAGTCCTATTGCAGGAATTGAGTCAGGGCCCATTGCCTTTGTTGTAGCTACTGTGTTCAGCTGTTTCTTCATTTCATGTGCAGCAAATCGAATCGGTAGAAGACTGGCATCTGTGAATCTGCGAGCATCATGAGGAGGATGAGGTGGATTATCGACTCAACACTTCTAGGTGTGGATGGTGCAGACACTACATCCTTGTCTTCTACGCTGATGTACAAGGCCGTTCCGTTATTTAGGAAGGGGATATTTGTAGAGTCCTCTCCACCAGTAAGTTGTTTGATAGTCCATGGATATTGATGACTGCATGTGACAGGACTGCAGAGCTTCGATCTTATCTCTTAGTCTTGGGATCATTTCCCCCTTTCCATCAGATGGTAATTCTGCTGTTTGGAATGTAACCAGTCAAGTGCGGTAGCTTTAATAGGTTGTCATCAGGTTTAGATACATATGGTTCTGAGTCTGGCGTGTTCACCCAAACTCGCCACTGAACCATCACCCGGCTTGATGGTAATGATAGACTGATGGATTGTGATTGAATGCAATTGTATTGCGGCTGCTGGTGTGATCTACAGCCAGTGATGATAACCCAGTGTGAGCTGCAATATCTGCAAATCAATTCCACTGACTTTCCCTCAGTTCACACCAAGACCCATTCACCCATTAGCCCCGTACTCAGTGACCTAAACTGGTTTCTAATGTGCGAACACTTTCAGTTTTATATTCTCATTCTGCTGAGAGTCTCTCCCTGATGTCACGCCTCCAATATGTTAAATTACTCCGATACTTTAACATATTAATCTGAATCGTTTTCTTTCCCGTAATACCATTTTCTGTGTTTGAAGTGAATGTTTTTTCCTCTGTTTTTCTCCCGGACCATGATTAAGACCTCTGTCGTGTCAGTGATGCCAGCCTTATGTCGTTTCAGAACCAATGAAGTTGTGCACTTTGCGTTATTGTTCATTTCCCAATGTACAGCGCTCTGTGCTGGACAGGGCGTTTGAGCAGATTTGACACACTTCATTGGAACCTGTTCAAAAACAGAAATTGCTAAAGAAACTAAGCAGGTCTGGCGGCATCTTGTGCCATGAAAGCTGAGTTCATCTTTCAGGTGCAGTGACCCTTCCCAGTTTCTCCAGCAATTTTTCTATTTTTATTTCCAGTATCCACAACTTTTTGTTCAATTGAAAATTTATTCTGTGCCTATTTATTTCTGGAGAAACTCAGCAGGTCTGGCAGCATCTGCAGAGACATAAAAAAAAAGCTAGCGTTTCAAGTCCAGTGTGACACTTCTTCAGAACTGAAAAGGATTGGAATCTGGGCATTTTAGTCCCTTGGCAGAGGTGGGGGTGGGATGGGGGCGGGTGGTTAAGTGACAGGCAAAAGAGGACTTGAGAACAGATAAACAGGCTTTTAGCAGTGGTGAACGAGAAGATGATGTAAAATGAGTTAAGTTAAAATGTGAATGGGGGCAAGAGGTTCTCTCTATTGAGTGCAAGATAAAGAAGACACTACCACACAAGGTCACAGGGAGGCCAGGAGGGAGAATTTTGAACATGTCGTATTATATAGATCTGGCCAGAGATACATTTTCAGTGTAGAGTTCATCACAGCCATCAGACAAAGGAATTCAAGTGTTTGACTTATTATTGTCAGTAGTAAGATTTTCATGCTGCTTTAGTATTGTAACATGGAGAAAACAAATAACGGAATGAAGTTTGGGCTGACTGCTGTTTACCTATCATTTTTAATATTGTTTCAAATTTGCAGTGCTTATCTTTAAATGCTTGTTCTTGAAGCTAGAATCAGGTGGAGTATAGGAGGTTGAGGGGTGACATTCTAGAAGTTTATAATACCATGGGAGGCATGGATAGGGTGAATAGCCAAGTTCTTTTCGACAGGATAGGAAAATGAAGTTTATGAGAAGATTTGGCACAGGAAAATGAAATCATAGAGAGCATAGGTTTACGGT
>NW_025210818.1:11179-15439 GCF_004010195.1 Chiloscyllium plagiosum
GTAAATATTTCAATGATATAAACAAAATGGTAATAGGAGGGAAGTTCTTGAACTCTCTCTAACAAAAGGAACAAGGCATTTCTCAAACAGATGAGACCAAGGGTAAACAGATCATCAGCAATTCATAGCTGGTTTTAAAAGAAGTGGTCACAGAGTGGCTGGTGACTCTGTGTGAAATATTCCATAACTCTCTGGATTAAAGGAGTGATCCAGTGAAACTGGAGACTCTCCAATGTGGCGACCGTCTTCAAGAAAGGAGCGAGACTGAAAGCAGGAACCATTCAGCCTAACCATTGCAGTTACGAATCTGTGAGAGTCTGTTGTTAATGAAGGGACTACAGGACATTTAGAAAAGCTTCACACAGAGTCAGCATCGTCTTGTTAAAGGCGAACTATATTTTGCCTGTAAAATCATGCAAAGTTTTTCTGGAGATCCCTGAGAATGTAACAAGTGGCCTTGGTGGACTGGTAGACATGAGGCTTTCTAGAGCTTTTCAACAAGATATCACAAAATAAATGTTCTTACACAAGACAGAAGCTCATAGTATGACGAATAATGCATTAGCATGGGATGACAATTGGTAAACACTTAGAAATCGGAGAGTCAGGATTCATCGATCGTTATGAAAAAAAGTATCTTCTCGAAGACCACAAATATCATTGCGATGGCTAGAGCTGCTTACAATCTATACTGATAGCCTGACGGTGGGAGCTCAATGCAATATACATCCAAGTTTGTGGATGACACTGACAGCCAAAAGGCAGGCAGTTATTTAATGGGGAAGACTCCCAAAAAAGGAGCAGTACAACGTATTGGAGTGTTCCTGGAAATGACACATAACGTCAGCATGCCGATGCACAAATGTTGGTTCATTAGACTGGTTCCTGGGATGAAAGTGTTGATTTATTGAATACATCAAACATGCTGAGGCGATTATTCATTGTGGTTTAAATGAATGAGGGTGACATTACTGAAATGGACAAAATACAGAGTGGGTTTGACAAGGTAGGTGTTGAGAATGTGATTCCACACATCGAACTCAGGGATGTCGATACAGAATAAGGAATATCGATTTCAAACTGAGATGTAAATGATTATCTTTTTCAGAAGGTAGTGAATGGCTGGAATTCCCTAACCCAGAGAGTGTGGAGGCTGGGACACTGAACGTCTTTACAGGCGGGCTGGATTGGTTTTTGACATATCTGTCAGTTGAGAGATACAGAGCGTTAGCAGGAAAGTGGACTTGAGCCCTGGAGTAGACCAGCCATGTTCTTATTGATTGACTGTGCAGGCTTGAGGGGCCGAGTAGCCCGCTACTCACCTATTTCGTACGTTCTCATGTTATGCTTTTGGAAAAAAACTGGTTATTTTACTGGAAGTCATGATTTAAAATGTTGCATTCAGGGAGAACAGAGGATTTGTCTGATTTGACCTTGTGTGGGGTATGGGGGCTGTATTCAAAGCGAATCTGGGTCTGTAACATGACCCACATCTGGAGTAGAAGTTACAGAGAGGGGAAGCCTGGAAACAGGGATGATTCATCTGTCTATGGACAATCAGATTAAGCCAGCCTCAAAATAATGGAATGCTTCAGCCCTTCCAAACTTCTGGAAAAGGGAATTCCCACTTGAATGAATTCCCACTTTGCGAATTTCTCCTCACTCCGGTTCTGACTGAGGTTGGAGTGTGCCACTGTTTCCCTTTCTAGTCCACTCCTCTACTGTTCACAGCAGATTTTCAACGTAACCAGGTTGGTAATATGGCCAATGCAAAATGTCTCAGACAGGTTCAGTTATCAGAACAACTCAGTTAGATTTCTTTCGTCAGCTACAGGTAATTAATAGAACCTACTGAGGAGTATGATGGATATGTGGTTAGCACTGCTGCCTCACGTCACCAAGGAGCTTGGTTTAATTCCAAACCTCAGGTGACCCTCTATGTGGACTTTGAACATTCACCACGTATCTATATGTGTTCCCCCCAATTCTCCAGTTTCCTCCCAGGATACAAAGATGTGCAGTTTAGAGTGGATTGGCCATGCTAGATTGCCCATTGTTGAGAGAGCGTCCCCTTCATGGTAACCTCTGTCAGTGTGGGGGAATTGAATCTGCTCTGCTGGACTCTCTCTGCGTCACAAATCAGCCATCCATCCAATTTGAGTGGGAGACAGTGTAACTGCTACAGACAGAAACAGTCACAGACAAAGGGCAAAAGAAACGTTCACAACAAGGAAAGTGGTACAATTGAGATAACGGTCAAGATAACAGCTGAGGGTAAAAACGTTCTCTGCTCGAAATTGTATTTCATAACAGGACAAGTGTTTGGAAGCAGTGTTTGGCTGAATACAATAAAGTGAGACAGAATGAGCCAGAATTACTAATTGTGTTTGAATATAACATAAGTGGAGAGAGAGAGAGAGAGAGAGAGAGAGAGAGAGAGAGAGAGACAGAGAGAGAGATGAAAAATCGTTGTGTTAATTCCCCTTATCGGCCATGTGCGGGGTCAACTGTACAGGGTCGCTACAAAATGAGAAAGTTCAACAGTTTGAAAGATGGCACCAATACCAGTGATCACGGAATATCCAGGTGCATCAGTGAGATGGTAAGTTCCTCCAGCCATGTTGGTTTGGAGAATTGAATGAGTGGAATACTATGAGATTGTGTGGGTAGTTAATGAGGTGAGATCGATACGATAGCAACAAGAAATTAGCTCAGCATCGTACAGACAATCCCCCGTCACACTCAATAAAAATGTCACTGAGACAAATTATTGTTAGATTCAGCCCAATGAGTCGAAGACTGCTGACCTCACACCCAGTTACAAAGTTGCAGAACAAATGCTCAGCCAAAACTCTCCATCATCTTCACTAACACCAATGTACCCTTCGTCTATCTTTACAGGGAATACAGGCTCATGTTGCAGGATGCTGTCGAAATGTCTTCATTTCAGCATTCTGAAATCTGTGCTGTTGCATGAAATTATCTCTCAATCTCTCTTTCTCTTTTTTCCCAAAATCTTTTTGACTGTTGGCAGTTAAACTGATTTCCCTGCCAACTCACTCTGGCAGGAACGATGGAATACGGATTAGTGAATAAGGACTCTGTATCAGAGTGATAATGTAACTAGACGGGCAATTCAGAGGCACGGGCTGTGACTCCAAGGCTGTGTTTAAAATCCTACCACAGCCCATATCAGAGCTTAAATTCGAATGACAAAACTTGTAATGAAACCTAATTTCACTTATGGAAACAAGAAACCGTCAGGATTTATTTTTAGTATTTGACTGATTGACTTTGGTGAAGAAACTTAACATTATTGCCCAGTCTGAACTCAGTGTGACTTCAGACACACAACAAAATTCTTGGCTCCATTTTGTCTTGACAAATGAACGCGTGGTTAAGGTCAATTAGTGATGGACAGCTAATGCTGCCTTTGTCCATGATGCTGCCATCCTGGAAAGGAACATTAAAGGTGAAATAAACCAAGGAACGGTGGGTGCTAGAGATCGAAAATAAAACTCTCCAGCGTCTGAAAGTGTTGGAGAATCTAAGCAGGTATGGCAGCCGTCTCTCAGGAGAAACGCAGATAACGGTTTGAGTCCAGTTACCATGCTTCACAACTGAAAGCAAACTAGGAAATAATATTATTTATCTTGGAATCAGGGGTGGTTGGGTTGAAGAGAGAGGTGGGAGCCAGGTTTACATAGAATGGACAGAGAAATGGACAGAAAAAAAGGAAAAGAAATGAAAAGTGAGCAAAGGGATTGCGGATTATGAACTGAAAAGAAAACAAAATGTCAAGTTATTCTCGCATTTCCCCATTTCCCATATTCCTGAATATCACGTCCATTTAGATATGTCCCCGTTTATAATGAGTTAGGTTCCCTGTATCTCTCTTCTCTGAGTGCGATGATCAAATTCATTGGCAATACTGGTGCTGCCCTTATAGTTGCTGAGATACAGGGAAAGGTGATTTTACACTGTCAACTACTTCTTTGGAGAGAGAAACTGTTACTGTGGGACTAAACGGGGATGCAACGGCTTTCTCAGCCAGGAAGAGAGGAGAAACTCGGGAGGGGAAATAGTTTTCAACGCTGAACGTGTGCACCATGCGTGCGGGAAATTGCCTTGTTCCTGTCATTGGAAAATCAGTGGTGTGTCTGTGGATGCTTATCTCAGGTTTGTATTGTCAGCTGCTGGATCTGGTAACCCCACTCTTTTCACTGCATTTACAGAGTGTTTGGGTCCATGGTAAACAAA
>NW_025210818.1:16970-20764 GCF_004010195.1 Chiloscyllium plagiosum
TAGGGTATTGTGTACAGGTTGGAAATGCTTTATAAATAATAAGCGATACAGTCCGAAGGGATTTCACCAGACTTAACCCTGGCAAGCTGTTACCATGAAGAGAAAGTGAAGAAACTTGTGTTTAATATGTAGCACTGTGAGGGAATAAGAAGTTGAAACTTGATGGTTATAGTTGGACACTCATTGTGTCCCAAGCAACTGAATAGGGTGAAGATTCCATCCTTCTCCTTGGATGCTTGTTTCCCGGTAATTTCCGTGGCTCTGCAGAGCCCCATGTCCATTGACAGATAAGTACAGACTCTGAATGAACATTACTGTACAGTTGCTGTGTGACCCTGCACTGGATGTTACATTGTCAACAATTGCAATACCTTCACTCTGAAACAGTTGGCCATTCCTCACCAGCTTCTGACCTCCCTAGAGACCATGGGTCTAACTTCTTGGAATGGACAACACGTTGGTGAATGGGAAAAAATTTCTTCATTCCCACTGCCAGAAAACCATGTTAAAATAACACATATGCACTGTGAGTAATGAAGCAATGTGCAACAAGTTAGAACAGTCTATCTGTGCAGCCAATGCACCATTTGTTTGTGATATTGGAGCATCTCTGACACATTCCTCTTCCTGTGTCAGTGACCGAAGAAACTGAATGACCACTTCCTGTAGCTTTGTAAAAGACTCCAGATTTGAAATGGTCTCTTTCTGATCCCATGTAAATTATGCATGGGAGTGAGCGGTCTCCTTGTCTTCTTATGGAATAGGCAGGAGGGACTGATTGGGATATCCGTCTTCTTGCCCAGTAGTTTTGATGGGCTGTTCTTTTTCACGGGAAATGCGTAGTGTCTGTTACGTGAATATTACCCAGACTTTAACAGCACAAGTTTGAGTGTTGTCTGCTTCTTGTCGCACATGGACACAGATGGCTTCAGCATCTGAGTGCTGAATTTTTGTTCTGAACATTGTGTAGTCTTCAGTGAATATCCCCACTTCGGATCGTTGTGAACTCAATGGGCTGAATGGGCTTCTTCCACACTGCAGGGATTCCCTGCTGGCCAACTGCAGATGTCTGGGCTGAGGGAGATAACCTGAGAATCTTCTGCAGAGATCAGCCAGGGCTGAGATGATTGATGCCCACCGATAACAATCACCTTCCCTTGTGCTGTGAATAACTCCGAGCGGTGGCGAGGTCACAATCGATTCTCATTTTTGCGATTTTGCTCAGGCGCCTTGATGCTATCCACAGACTAATACTGCCTTGAGTAAGGCCAGTCTCTCTAATCTGAGCCCTGCGTTCCCTCTTTTGTTCATATCAATAGGTCATGGTATAGAAGTAGAGAGTGGTTTCTTCAAACAGAAGGACGTGATTGTCTGGAATTTTCTTACACAGCGAGTTAAGGGAGCTAGATCACTGAAAGGGACGAATGGTGTCCTGCAAGGATCGGTTCTGGGACCGCTGCTTGTTGTGATTTTTATAAATGACTTGGATGATGAAGCGGAAGGGTGGGTTAGTAAGTTTGCCGATGATGCGAAGATTTGTGGAGTGGTACATAGTGTGGAGGGCTGTTGTCGGTTGCAATGGGGCATTCACAGGATGCAGAACTGGGCTGAGAAGTGGCAGATAGAATTCAACCTGGAAAAGTGTGAAGTGATTCTCTTTGCAAGCTCGAATGAGAATACAGAATACACTGTTAAAGGCAGGATTATTGGCAGTGTGGAGGAACAGATGGATCTTGGGCTCCATGTCCATAGATCCCTTACGTTTGCTACCCAAATTGTGATAGGGTTGTTAAGAAAGCATATAGTACTTTAGTTTTGATCGGCAGGGGATTGAGTTTAACAGCCGCGAGGTTATGCTGCAGCTCTATAGTGCCTTGGCTAGACCACACTTGGAATATTGTGCTCAGTTCTGGTCACCTCATTCTAGGAAGGATGAGGAAGCTTTAGAGAGGGTGCAGAGGGAACCTGCCAGGATGCTGACTGGACTGGAGATCAGGTCTTATGAAGAAAGATTGAGTGAGTTAGAGCCTTTCTCATTGGAGTGAAGCAGGATGAGAGGTGATTGGATACAAGTGTACAAGATGATGAGAGGCATTGACAGAGTGAATAGCCAGATACATTTTCCCCCAGCAGAAATCTCTCGAACGAGGGAAAGAGGGTACATACTTTTAAGGTGATTGGAGGACGGTTTCGGGGAGATGTCAAAGTTCGGTTCATTACACAGAGAGTGTTGGGTGCGTGAAATGCACTGCCAGTAATGTTAGTCGAGTCAGGGGACATTTAAGAGACGCTTGGATAGGCACCTGAAAGATAATGCACGAAAGTATGTCGATGAGTCTGATCTTAGAGAAGGATAAATGATCAGCAAAACATCGAGGACCGAAGGGCCTGTACTGTGCTGTAAAGTCCTCTGTTCTCTGTTCTACGAAAGTACGTTAAGAGGCTTTAGATGGATTTTGACCTTTCAGACACTTGAGTGCTATGAATATTTAGGCATAAAAGAGGACTTGAGACCGAGAGAAGATCAGCCATGATCTTACTGAAGGTCAAGGCAATCTTGAGGGGTGGGGGTAGGGAGAGAACGACTTGCTTCTGTTTCTACGTTCTCACATTCTATTATTGGAACGTTACAGGGTGTTATTTTCCTGGAAGTTTGGTTCTTGAATGTTATAGTCAGGGAGTCCAGATGATTTTCTGAGCCATCTCTGGGTGATGTGTCCGAGCTGTATTCACAGTAAAACTGGTTTGATAACGTGACCAACAAATGGAGCACATTTTGCAGAATGCGGAATCTCTGTAAAGTGAGACGAGGGACCTCTTTGATACCCAGTCTGGGTTTTCCAATTACATTTTTCAAATCACCAAAACCGTGTAGGAAAGTATTAAGGGACTGAATAGTCTCCTCTGTTTCTGTGCATGAGGTGATACCACTAAGTGGCCTCCCACTGCTCTTGTCTAGCAGGTTTCAAGGGCTTAATGGAACACAGAAACATGTATGATCTCTCCTGTTTCAGTTGGTGACATTGTGACCTTGTTGCCCCACAATCAGTAAAGATTCCAGGATAAGGCTCCTGCATTGCTTCAGTTGCCTGTGACTCCACTGGCTTTTCAACCAGAGCAGGCAGCACTTCTACCGATGTATCAGCTATTTACTTTACAAGGACAAATTGTATTCCTGGAGCTGAAAGTTTGTCGAATACTCCCACCGCAATTTCTCCACACTTTACTGGACACTCCATCCCCGCTTTACATAATTGTGTGCTTTTTGTCTCATGAATTCACTTTAGCAGTACCTTTTCTGGAAATAGTCATTCAGGAATACATACCTTCGTATCTTTCAGCATCACAGACTGCGAGGATCCTGTGCTTCTTAATAGTGCATCCTCTTTGTCTGCTACTTCTGACCTATGTGAATACACTTTCCCTTTGCAGGTATATTTTACAAGCAGATCTGGCACTTCCTCCTTGACCAGCCTCAGATCAACTTGTACATTCTGATGCAGCTTTCTAGCCTCCACTATGCTTTCTGTTACTGCTCCAATAAAACTCCCAGGCTTACATGTTTTCTTACATCTGTGTTTTTCCCCCTGGCCCACCAACAGAGTGACTTCCTAATTGATTGCAACGAAAGCACCGGAGCTTTTTTGCTTCTTTGTCCCTTTCAATGATTTCCTTTTTACCCTGCTGTAAGTTATCCTTCTGATATTCACTGAGATCTACATATTCATTTCCACGTGAGGATTTCTCTATCCCTCATGAATTGAAATTGATTCTGGAAGCCAAAATGTGTTTTA
>NW_025210819.1:0-2818 GCF_004010195.1 Chiloscyllium plagiosum
ATGTTTGGGCCTAGGCCACTGCCCGAGGGACACTTACGAACTTGTCCTGGAGCTGCGTTGATTAATCTTTATCAACCATGAACATCTTTCTACGTGTCAGGTATGATTCTAATCAGCGGGGAGTTTGCCCTGGATACACATTGATTCCCCTTTTGCTAACACCCCTTGATGCCACAGTTGGTCGAAGGCAGCCCTGCTTTAAAGGGCTGTCACTCTTACCCCACCTCTGCAATTCAGCTCTTTTGTCCATGTTTGAACCAAGGTAATGAGATCAGGAGCTGAGTGACCCTGGGGCAGCCCAGTCTGGGCGTCACTGAGCAGGTTGTTGCTGAGCAGGTGCTTCTTGAAAGCACTGACACCTTCCATCACTTTACGGATGATTGAGAGTAGACTGATGGGGTGATAATTGGCTGGAATGCATGTGTTCTGCTTTTTATGTATCGGAGATACTTGGGAATTTTCCATGTAATCAGGGAATTGTCGTTGTTGTAACGGTATTGGAGCAGCTTGGCTCGGGCAGTGACAAGTTCTGGAGCATATGTTATTAGTACTATTGCATCCAGTGTCTCTGGATATCACGTGGACTGAATCGAATTGGTTGATGGCTGGTTAGTGAATTGATGTGGACCACTAGAGGGGGCTGAGATGGATCATCCACTCAGCATTTCTGACTGAAGATTGTTGCGAATGCATCATCCTTATCTTATGCACTGAAGCGCTGGGCTTTTCCATTGTTAAGGATGGGGATATTTGAAGAATCTCTTCCTCCAGTGAATTGTTTAATTTTCCCCACAATTTCTCGACTAGATGTGGAAGGATTGCAGAGCTGTTGCTTGTGGGATCACTTAGCTCTGTCTATCGCTTATTGCTTATGTTGTTTGGTGCACAAGTAGTCCTGTTTGGTGGCTTCGTCAGGCTTACACCTCATTTTCAGGTATTCCCAGTGCTGCTCCTGCCATCCTGCACACTCCATTGAACCAAGGTTGATCCTCTGGCTTGATGGCAACTGGTGCGAGGGGGATATGCCAGGCCATGAAGTGGTGCGGGAGTACAATTCTGCTGCAATTGATGACCCAATACACCTTATGGACATCCATACTTGAGCTGCTAGATCTGTTTGACCTCTGTTCTATTTAGCACCGTATTTGTACCACCCAAAATGGTGGAGGTTATTCTCAATGTGCAGGTGTGACTTTGTCTCCACAATGACTATGCGGTGGTCACTCTTACTGATACTCTCATGGACAGATACTTCTGCAACTGGCAGATTAGTAAGGATGAGGTCAGGTATGTTTGTTTTCTCTCTTGTTGGTTCCTTCACCATCTGCCGCAGACCCAGTCTAGCTGTTATATCCTTTAGTACCCGAGCAGCTCGATCAGTAATGCTGCGGCTGAGCTACTCTTGGTGGTGAACATTGAAATACTTCACCCAGAGTACATCTTCATCCTTGCCACCCTCAGTGCTTCCTCCAAGTGTTGTTCAGCATGGAGGCGTACTGATTCATCAGTTGAAAGAGGCTGGTACATGATAATCAGCAGGAGGTTTCCTTTCCCATGTGTAAACTAACGCCATGAGACTTCATGGGATTCTGAGTCACTGTTGAGGACTGCCAGAGCAATTTTCTTCCAACTATATCCCATTGTGCCGCCGCTTCTGCTGTGTCTGTCCTGTTGGTGAGATAGGAGATATCCGGGGAAGGTGGTGGGGTGTCTGGAACATAGTCATACTCACAGAATCATACCTTACAGACAATGTCAGGCTGTTGCTTGTCGAGTCTGTTGATTTCAATTCACTGTTTCCTGCCAGCTGTCCCATTCTGGAAACATGTCCATACATTAGCCCCAATCCACTCAGATTTGAATTTGCAAACTGGTCTTGGTGCTTTATCAAAATGTTTCTGCTCCAAAGGAAACAATCCAAGCTTATCCAGCTTCTCTCCCTGTGCCATCCCAGATCCTGGTGAATCTCCTCTGCACCCTCTCCAGTACAATCACGTCCTTCCTGTAATGTGGCTCCCAGAATTACACGCAGTACTCCATATTGGCCTAACCAAAGCCCTGTATAGCTCTTATAATCTACGCCCTGATTAATAAATGCTACACCCATGGTCCACTTCTTAACTAGACTTATGCCCGAAACATCGATTCTCTTGTTCCCTGGATGCTGCCTGACCTGCTGCGCTGTTCCAGCAACACATTTTCAGCTCTGATCTCCAGCATCTGCAGACCTCACTTTCTTCTCAAAGATTTTAACCTACTGCGAATCCTCTTACAAGGATGCCTTCCTTGAAGAAGCTCTCTTAAAAAAACAAAAGAAGGGCTTATGCCTGAAACGTCGATTTTCTTGTTCCCTGGATGCTGCCTGACCTGCTGCGCTGTTCCAGCAACACATTTTCAGCTCTGATCTCCAGCATCTGCAGACCTCACTTTCTTCTCAAAGATTTTAACCTACTGCGAATCCTCTTACAAGGATGCCTTCCTTGAAGAAGCTCTCTTAAAAAAACAAAAGAAGGGCTTATGCCTGAAACGTCGATTTTCTTGTTCCCTGGATGCTGCCTGACCTGCTGCGCTGTTCCAGCAACACATTTTCAGCTCTGATCTCCAGCATCTGCAGACCTCACTTTCTTCTCAAAGATTTTAACCTACTGCGAATCCTCTTACAAGGATGCCTTCCTTGAAGAAGCTCTCTTAAAAAAACAAAAGAAGGGCTTATGCCTGAAACGTCGATTTTCTTGTTCCCTGGATGCTGCCTGACCTGCTGCGCTGTTCCAGCAACACATTTTCAGCTCTGATCTCCAGCATCTGCAGACCTCACTTT
>NW_025210819.1:3488-18780 GCF_004010195.1 Chiloscyllium plagiosum
ATTATTCTGTTCTATTTGTTGACCGTGAAGAATATCATGGGATTCTCCCTAATTGTGCCTGCGTGCACTTCTCCATGTCCCTCTGTTATTACGTTTCTAAGTTTTTAAGATTCACTATGATCACCTCTCATTATTTGAAATTCGAAATCACAGGCTGAGTTTCCCAATCAGCCAATCTTGCCATCCTAGGGATTAATCTGGAGTATGCCTTTTGCAGTTTCTCTGTACTCAGTATATTATTTCTTAGATGGGGACTCCAAAACAGTACTCAGTTTTGTCTCAGCAACACGCTATGCAAAGGGTGCATGACATCTTCTATATTCCAATTACATTCACATGAATGTAAACCTAATTTTTGCTTTCCCATTTGCATATGTCCTTCCCAATGCCTTTTGCTTTAACTTTTCTTAAGATATTAGTGTGTGAGTTCTTAAAGAAAATCCACCTGAATATCCAACTATACGTTATCCATTGGTTCCTCATTGATTATGTCTACAAGAACCATCTTCAACCCATTCCCAAAAAAATGTTTGCCACTTATGGTTATCTTTTCATCGATGCATTATCGTACTTTTGTCATTAGCTTTTATATATCTAGTAGCATGTTCTTTGCAATCGAGTCCAACAGACACTCGACTGCAGATGACAAGTTACCTGGTCTGTAGTTCACCATTCTCCATCTTCATCCGTACTTAAACTGGCGGATTTGACCTTGTTTTTATTGTTGTTACATACATTTATAGAAGCTTTTTAGCAGTATTTATGTTGTTTTTTTGTTGGCATGCTTTTTCTCTTTTTGATTTTTTTCTCAGTTTCTTTGTCCTCCTTTGCTGGGTACTACATTACTCTGAATCCATTGGCTTACTACAATACTTGGCATTTTTCTAAGCTGCTTCCTTTGATCTAATAGGTAAATGAGGCGGGGGGGATTGTGAAAGTGATAGGTCGGAGAGCAGGGTCGAGTGGATAGTTGGAAAGGAAGATTCAAGAGGGCGGTGCCGAGTTGGAAGATTGGACTGGGGTATGGTGGGAGATGGGGGAATGGGGAAACTGGCAAAATCCAAATTGATCCCCTATGGTTGGAGGGTCCCATGGCGGACGATGAGGCAGACTTCCTCCATGCATCAGGTGGTTAGGGTTTGGTGATGGAGGAGGCCCAGGACCTGCATGTCCTTGATGATTTGGTAGGGGGAGTGTTCAGCGACAAGGTGGTGAAGTTGGTCAGTGTGACTGTACCAGAGTGTGTCTCTTAAAAGATCCACAAGTTGATTTCCTGTCTCGTCGATGTTGAGGAGACCGCATGGGGTTGAATGGATGCAGTAGATGAAGCGTTCTGTCTCCCTTCATCACCTATCACTTTCAACCCCTCCTTCATCTACCTGTCACATTCCTGGCTATGTCCCCCATCACACACTCCTCCCATTTATCTCTCAGCCCCCTTGGACCATAAGCCTCATTCCTGATGAAAGGCTTTGGATTTGGATGTTGTTGGTTGGCAGTGGGGACAGTGTTTTGAAACGTGTAGTGTAGCAAGGGGACGGCCTTTAAGATATATTCATTTCTTTCTACATGGAGACCGATGATGAAGGAATGGTCTCACTGCGTCTGAGGCTGTGGCTGCTGCGAGGACAGTGGGTGTTCACCAACAAAATGTACTGCGCATGGGCGCACTGTAACATTAATGGATTGAGATGTCATTCAGTTCCCCTCCATCTCCTCAATGACGTGGGGACCTGCAGAGCCATGTACATCATTGGGAAAATTACTGGGAAATCAAGGATACATTCGGCAGATCCCTGCTGAGGGAGAAAACATTATATTCAGCTCATCCAACATATATATCCTCCGTCTCCGAATGGTGACATTGATGTCGAGATATTGGGAAGTGATGGATATGTCACCCAGTCCTGCCTGGAAAGTTCTGGATCTAGATGTCACAACTCCCCCTTTGAAAAAAAATGAACAATCAATATACAAAGGTGACATCATTTTAAACTCCTTATTCTTACTGTTTCAGTAGACTATAATACATATATATTGTATTGACACTAAAAATGAAATTGTGAATATTTTCATACTATTACAGTCAGTTTACTCCGGCCACAGAACGCCTCTGTCTTTCTTCATCCAAGTCTCGACAACTTGGCAGCAAGTACGGTTTCTCATCCTGTCACCTGTATAACTTCCAAATTGAATGGCATCAATAATAACCACTATCTGAGTAGCCCGGAAGTTTTCTCCCTAAATTTCCCCAAAAACGTTTAGGAGTTATGATCATATGTAAATTTGTCTCGGGCACGTTGTAACGCCAACACCATGCTCAAGGCCTCCTTCCCAATCGTGAAATATTCCTGTTGATGGTTTCACCGGACACTCCAACCACACATTACATAATGGAGCAAATCTCATCTCTCCAATAGTCATTCGGAATGACATGTCTCCTCATGTCTCAGCTTGCAAGATTTACATGCTTAATGCTGAAACCCCTTTACCTGCTACTCCTGGCCTATGCCAATAAACCTTACTCTCACAGGTATATATTTTAAGATCTCGCACATTCTTCTCCATCCCTCACAGAAGCCAAACTTTGATTTATGGACCACCTGCTAATCATTAGCCATTTCAGCTTCTAAGCTTGCCATTTTAATTGTCTGCTCTTCCACACAAGTTCTCACGACTGCAGAAAGTGAATTTTTGAACTCCTCCCAGGTAAGAATCTCTTTAAGATTCTTACCTGGGAGGTTGCTTTGTTTTTAATACTCTTATCCACCATTCAAAATTACTTTGTTTGATTCTTTCAATCCCAATGTACATTTAACCAGATTCCTAAAATGCTGTCTGTCGGCTTCTGGCACAACTCACGTGCACTTCAGATGGCTTTCCTCACCACCTCATACTTGCCAGGTACCTCTTCCGACAGGGATGCAAATACCTCACTCCTTACATCTACCAGCTTTGTTTGGATCAACTAAATCCAGTGTATCCGTTTAGCCACTTTCTCAAATGAAATTAAAAAGGCTTTCCATCCTTCTCATTAAATTTAGTCAATGCCTGGATGTATTTAAACAGATCCCCATCAGGCTACCATAATGTTTCTCATCCTCACTATCGTCCTCATTCAGCTCACTGTCTACCTTAATCTCCACCCTGCAAAGTCGAATTTCCTCTCAAATTATTTACTTTTGAAGTTGAAACTCTCTCCCTTCCTGTTCTTCTTTCTTTTTCTGTCTTTCTTCTTCCTCTCCTTTTCTTTTAATTCTACTTGAAAGCATATTTCAAATTGTTTTAATTCCTTTTTGTGTTCAAGCTTTCTCATCTGCCATTGAATTCCAGCCATTTGCAAAGATTCTGATGATGAATTTAAATGCCAAGCTGTAGCTCTAATCATCTCCTTTTCTCACAGACAAACACAAATGCAAATCCAGCTTGTCTGCCAATTCTAAAAACTTTGCCTTGCTCACCTTTTGTAAAACCTCCAACTTCACTTCTTCCACATCCAGAGAACTCTTAGAAACAGAAAGAACCATTACTACACAAAGCACTGTTCAAAAAATTCTACACTCGGAACAAAAGACACTAACAACTACCAAACGCCGTGTTTGAGCCCAACAATCTCCCTGTGCACATTCTCCCGGTCCCTGTGTGGGTTTCCTCTGGGTGCCCAGTTTTCCTCCCACAGCCCAAAGATGTGCAGTTTAGGTGAATTGGCCATGTTAAATTGCCCAGACTGTTCAGGGATGTGCAGGTTAGGTGCATTAGTCAGGGGTAAGTATGGAATAATAGGGTAGGGAAACGGGTCTTGGTGGATTGGGTGGACTTGTTGGGCCAAATGGTCTGTTTCCACACTATAGGGATTCTGAGCCTGAACCCAATTTGGAAATATCGGTTTCAAAACGGACAAGAGTCCCCTTTTTGCAATGGACCAGACCAGACTGCCTTAAAAACCACTCAACTTAAAGCAAAACACAGTTTATTTAAACACTCTAATAAAAAATACATGCAAAAAGAAGAGGAATGTAGACTAACTTAACTACTGGAAATCTTAACAGACTAATAGACATAGTACCTTCTACTAATGAACTGTTCCAATGTACGATCATCCCATAATCTCATCCCTTGGCAAAAAGACACATCCAAGGCCAGTCATGCATGCATGCAGTTCTCCAATCCAGGGGGAAACAGCATCAGGACAGATCTCAGAGAGATTAGCGCTCGGGATCATTTGCTGAAGCATGAAACCCTGCTCCCACCCCAGGCACCCCAGCCATTCAGCAGGAATCGGACTTTTGCCCAAAACATTGACTTTCCTGCTCATCGGATGCTGCCTGACATGCTGTGCTTTTCCAGACCACACTCTCGACTCTAATCTCGAGCATCTGCAGTACTCACTTTCGCCTACTCACTAGGTTCAGCCACTTCTGTAATACTGCCTTGAATTCTGTTCTCCCTGCTATAGAAAATATGTTGTCAAACATGAAAGGGTGCAGTAAAGATTTACAAGTATGTTACTGATGTTGAGGTAGCGGGTGAGGTTGAGCTACACGGAGTGTGTGAATAGGCAGGGGCTATGTTCCCTTGAATGTTGAGTCTGAGGAGTGACATTACTGAGGTTTATCGCAGTGAATCCCACTGCTCCAGGGTGAGCAACGTCAAAGACCAGGGCAATAGACAGGAGAGTTAATCATGTTATAACTAGACAATTACTCATGGGACAAGTTGCCAAAATATGCAAGTAGACTGAAGAATGGGACTAGCCAGAGGATTCAGAATTTGGAGGGTCCAATCACAAGAATGAGAACAAAAATAAAGTCATTGCCATATCGACTGGAATGATTAGTTATATCACATTCTCAATCTACCTCAAAGAACCAGCCGTGACACCATAAATCCGGAGGTATCTGTTCAGCATGAAGCACGTGCAGAACAGGCTCGTGTACTGCTGAACACAACCATGCAATTGCTTCAGCGTGGAACACTGGACGGACCATAGCAGTGCATTGATCTATAAACCCAGATCAGAAATGTTTTCAGCATGGAGCACTGTACAGACCGGGCTGGTGTACTGTACAATGAAAGCCACAATCTAAGGAGCAGGAGAATCGATGTTTCGGGCATAAGGGATGCCCGAAACGTCGGTTCTCCTGCTTCTTGGATGCTGCCTGACCTGCTGCGTTTTTCCAGCAACACATTTTTCAGCTCTGATCTCCAGCATCTGCAGTCCTCACTTTCTCCAAGCCATAATCTACCCAGAGTGGAAACGTATGCAGCCCGCAGCAGTGCATTGATCTATAAACCCAGATAAGACATGTGACCGGGTGTGGAACTGTGTCCACCACCCCAGTACATTGCTCATTAACACTGTGTTAGATCACTGTCCAGCGTGGGGAAACTTGCAGCCCATGCTGGGAGTAACAGAATGTGCAGCTCCCATCCATGTACAGCTCCATACCTAAACTGTGCCATTATAAGGGGTACTATGGGTGTGAACATGACTGCCAGAGAGCAATCGCCTGGGAATCAGTTTAAATAACAAATGGGAGGAGTTTGGGGTAAGACAGAGAGGGCGAAATTAAGAGACAATGCCATGGATGAATGTGTTCCCAGGTTCCAGAATTTTGAAATGTAAACTTTTCAACAGTATCCTGCAACATAAGCCAGTGTTTCCAGGAATGATGGGTGAACGGGATATTGCTGTGAGGTCAGATGATGGAGAGTATTAGATGAGCAATTGTTCTGCAGCTTTGTAACTTGGAGAAGAGTCATCACAGACTTCTATTCATTGGGCTGAATATAACAAAAACTTGTCTCAGTGACATTTTCATTGAGTGTGACAGAGTGATTGTCTGCATGGGGTCGTGTTAGTTTCCTGGTACTATCTTATTGAACACACCTCATTAACTACCCACCCCACCCCGTGGTGTCCCTCTTATTCAATGCCAGCCCAATTCCCCCACCCATCATGGCTGGGAGGTACTCACCATCGCCCAGATATCCCTGGATAATACATGACCCCTAGCACTGGTGCCATCTTTAAAAGGCCAATGGGCACACGGTTCTGCTTTCTCAGTTCAGAGCTGTCCTGCACAATTTACCCCGACCATGGTAGATAAGTGGCAAAATATTCAATGGTTTGTCGACAGGGGCAAGGAAGTCCTAGTTGATGGGCTAGTACAGAGGAGGACCATTCTCTTCCCAGAGAGGGTCACACCACTATACACACTGAACATGGTCTGAGCTCACCATCCACCTCAGGGCAGTATCTGCTGTCTGAAGAAATGTCCAGCTATACAGGACAAGCATTCCCCGTTCTGTCAGGATAAGGGTCACTGTATTCTCTCTGTTCCCTCACAGTCACTGTGTATCTGTTATAGCACCAACCCCCGACCAAGGCTCATGCTCCAAGACTCTCACTGCATCGCTTTCTCTGTCTCTCTGTCTCTCCGTCCACTACACCCCCTATTGCATGGACACATCACTGTGGACTGACTCCCTCCAGACACCTCATCATGTCCACCCTCCCCACCTACACTAGCACTAAGAGCAAGGCCACCCACTCCCACCCTCCCTTCCTCCCATTCCAGGAGAAACAGCCTGGAATAGGACAGAAAGGGCCAAGTTGGTTGGTGGAGTGCCTGATATCCGTTCCCTCCGCCCGCCTTGTAGGGAGGACCCTGGTACAAGCCAGAGAGGAAAGGAAACCTCGTGTGGAGATTCTGAACCATCCACGTCCCACCGACCGCGTAAAGAGCAATGTTCAGTGAAGGGCAATTCTCACTTTAAACCCACTGGCAGCTCCGTTTCCCCCCGGCACAACTTAGAAGCTTGGCTCTGAAACGCAGTCTGAAAAGCAGTTTTCTACCACCCTCTGCCTCCGACCTTCACTCTAAGTTTGAAGTCGATTGGCTAGCTTATCTTGGATCCATTTATGATCTAAACTTACTATCTTGTCTGTCATGTGAAATCCTGTTGAATGTCTTGCTGAAGGCTGTATGGACAGCATTTCCTACTCTGCCTTCATTAAACTTATTTGTCACTTCTCCAAAAACCGCAATCAATTTTGTTAAAAATGATTTCCCATGCACAAAACCATATTGACTATTCATAATCAGTAGTTGCATCTGCAATTGCATGCAAATTAGATTAGATTACATTACATTACAGCGTGGAAACAGGCCCTTTGGCCCAACAAGTCCACACTGACCCGCCGAAGCGCAACCCACCCATACCTCTACATTTACCCCTTACCTAACACTACGGGCAATTTAGCATGGCGAATTCACCTGACCTGCACATCTTTGGGCTGTGGGAGGAAACCGGAGCACCCGGAGAAAACCCACGCAGACACGGGGAGAACGTGCAAACTCCACACAGTCAGTCGCCTGAGGCGCTGTGAGGCAGCAGTGCTAACCACTGTGCCACCGTGCCGCCCACAAATCCTATCCCTCTCAATCCTCTCCAACAACGTGCCCACTAATGACATCAGGCTCTCTGATCTATAGTTCAGGTCACTATTCCCTTTCCTCGTCCCATGCTTCAACTGCTCACTGCAAATGCTAATGCAAACGGGTTGGTGATTTGACCAACAATATAGGTCTCAGACTGGGTTAGGGTTAGAAACAAGTCAGGCAGGATTCTTTAATCAGCTAAAATTATCAAATTTATGACCCAAAGTTACTCAAACTACGTTAGAAAGATGAATAACAGTTTGCATTTTACAAATCTGAGCACCGATGTTTCTCTTTCTAAAAGTACTGACACATGCACACGTTTGATGGCCAACAGAACAACAACATCTCGGCAGAGCGTTAATTTGGAAGAACTGTGCCAAAATATTAATTGAACTCACGATGAAAGGGAACTTTAGTGATTGTTCCAAATATCATTCAGCTTATGGAGCTATTCTGTTCTTAAAAGCTACTGGTAATGGGATCACTTCCTGGAAAACGTGGATTTAGCTGAATTGCCTTTACTTCAGGCAGTGGGGCGATTCCAGTGAATCCTCAACAGGAATCCTCCATGAGTGGCAAAGATGATTGAGGAGTTTTCAACTCACACACATTGCTGGGAAGAGGAACACGGAGAGAGAGGGAGCAACAGGCTGTTCCTTCTTAGGAAGAATGCATTTTCTCCCTCTCTGAGTTGAATCACACAATAACATTATCCAGCACTAAACATGACCGAATGAGGTCTCTTTGGACAGTGTCTGAACGGTACGACTCCATTGCATTCCCTTCTCCATGTAGGTACATCATTGCTGATGTCATATGCAGAGCCAATATTTTCATAACAAACAGCTCCATTAGATTTGAACATATGTCTACATGTTCCGGTATACTTTTAAAGTACAACTTTTAATATCTTCACAATATCTGTATTTAAATGAATATATCTTCGTCGTAACTTACTTCCCCAGTCTTATTCTCTGATACAAGATTAAATATTCATCAGATTATTCACCAGCTCAAAATCTTATATGGTCAATAAGAACATTTCTCATTGTCAGGCCTAAACATTTAATCATACATATCATAATGCCTTCATCCCAAGAATGAGTAAAGAGAAACATCTTTGAAAAGTTTCAAAAGCAATTTGTTTTTCACTTCAGTGACTTACAACTTACACACAGTATATCAGATGTCGTCTCAGCAACGGCCTGTGCAGATGCAGTAAAACATCTTTAAGATCAGACCCAATAGTCTTTGCAAGAAAAAAGTATCATTGCATTTATTTTCCAAATCACCTGCTGCATCTACAGACTAACTAGATGTGATTTATGTCCCAGGACACACGAATCCCTTTGTACCACCAAGTCATGCATTCTGCCTCCAGTTACATAATTTACTGTTGTTTTATGCTTCCTCCAAAATACAAACTTCTCATCACCCACATTGTGCATTTTGTTTTTGCTGAAAGTTTGCTCACGACCTTCCCCTGTCTGGATCCCATTGCAGACACCGTGTCTCGACTTGACATCTTATTGAATAACTATTCTGCTATATGAGTCCATTCAACTCCTTCATCCAAATCAATAATCTGGATTGTAAACTGTTGATGACCTCACACTGATCCTGAGGAATTCCAACAGTGACAGCTTTCCAACCTAAAAATAGTAATTATCTCTATTGTGTGTTTCCTGGTAGCTAACCAGGGCTCCCTTGTTCGTGTGCACCTGTCCAGAAAGGTTGCATGGCCTCCTGCTATGCTGTGTAGCTGATTGTCGATTTGTTTCTGATCTCAGTGATCCTCCTTCCAGCCATTTGTTGTCAGATGATCAGGCGTAGTTCGTACCGTCAATGATCCTGATCCCTGAGAGTTTAAAAGATGAGCACAGAATATTGACTAAGATTTAGGGGGATCGCTACCCGGTCAAAAATGTGGTCTTTCAGATGCAGCAATAGAACCATTCTGCAATGTCAGTCATGTGCTCAATTTTCACCAGACACTGAGGAAGAGGGGAGATTTCCTATTAACCTGATTAACATGCATCCCCCTAACAAGACAACCAATAATCTTAATCATTAATTTCATTTTTGGCTGTTGTGTTGTGTTGAAAAATTGTCACAGTCACTACACATTAAAATAAACTATTGTCTTTTAGAGGTAACCTTATAGATGTTTACAAAATCATGAGGGGCATGGATAGTGTAAATAGGCAAGGTATTTTTTCCTGGGGTACGGGAGTGCAGAACTAGGGGCTATAGATTTAAGGTGAGAGGGGAAAGATATCAAAGTGACCTAATGGGCAACTTGTTCACACAGAGTATGTTGTGTGTATGGAATGAGCTGCCAGAGAGAGTGATGGAGGATGGTGTGATTATAATATTTAACGTCATCCAGATGGGTATATGGAAAGGAATGATTCAGAGGGATATGGGCGAAATGCTGGCAAATGAGATTAAATTACTGTCGGACATCTGGTTGGCATGGATGAGTTGGATCAAAGAGTCCTTTTCCCTGATGTATTTCTCTATTACACTATGACTGAATCCTTCATTCTATTCCTGCATATCTCCTTGGAGGGGCAGAATGGGCTCCTCTTGCCTCATTGCAATGATACTGACTGGCTGAATGGGGTCTTCCTCTCCCTCTGTAATAGCCTGCAGTGAGAGAACAACACATGAGGTAGAAGCTCCAGCCGGCTGCTCAATTTATAAAGATCATGGCTGGTCTGTTTGCAGCTGAAAACTCTTTTCCTGTCTATTCCCAATAAACACTGACTCCCCTGTCCAAGGTCAGTCAAGGTCAGCCTTGAATATCTTCAATGACCCAGTCTTCACTGTTCCCTGGGGATGAAATACCACAGACAGCACAAACCTAAGGAGATAAGAACATCCTTATCTCCATCTTCAATGGGGGAACATCTAAATTTAAAAGTTTATGAACTTCACAGCAAGTTTTTTTTAGACATGTGGGCACAACAAATAGGAAAGAAATGGACCATTCAGCCCCGGCCTACTCAGCCTCTCCATAAATCTCAGAACCCGCAACCCTGGCAGTGCCTTTGCAAATCTTTTCTGAATACTTTCAGGTTTCACCCATCCTTCCTCTATGATCGAAACCGTAATTGCACGAACTATTCAAAAGTGTTCTAACTAATGTTCTGTACAGCCGCAATATGACCTCCCAAATCTTATGTTCAATGCACTGACCAACAGCGGCAAGCATATCAAAAACCTTCACTATCTGATATACCTGCGATTCCACTTTCCAAATATTATGAACCTGTACCCCAAGGTCTCTTTGTTGAGCAATACTCTCTAGGAACTGAACTTTAAATGTATAAGCCAAGCCTTGATTTTCCTTTCCAAAATGCAGTACTTCACATTTATCTAAATTAAGCTCTATCTGCCACTCCTCAGCCCATTGGTCCATCTGATTAAGATCCTGTTATACTCTGAGGTAAACTTTTTTCTCTGTTCACTGCACCTCCAACTTTGGTGTCATCTATAAACATACTAATCATACCTCCTATGTTCATATCCAAATCATTTATATAAATGACAAATAGCAGTGGTTCCAGCACAGATCTTTGTGGCACTCCACTGGTCACAGGCCTCCAGTATGAAATGCAACCCACCACCACCACCTTCTGTCTTATACATTTGAGCCAGCTCTGTATCCAAATGGCTCGTTCTCCCTGTATTCCATGAGCTCTAACCTTGCTAACCAGTCTACCATGAGGAACTTTGTTAAACGGCTTACTGAAGTCCATATAGATCACGTGCACTGCTCTGCCGTCATCAATCCTTTCCATTACTTCTTCAAGCAAAAATAATCGTGTTTGTGAGACATGATTTCCCATGCACAAAGCCATGTTGACTATCCATAATTGGTCCTTGCCTTTCCAAATACATGTACGTCCTGTCCCTCAGGATTCTCTCCAACAACTTGCCCACCACTGATGTCAGGATCATTGGTCTATAGTTCTCTGGCTTTTCCTTCACAGATTGTTTAATGATGGCACCACGTTAGTCAGCCTCATGTCTTCCAGCACCTCACCTTTGGCTATTGATGATAAGAACATGCAATTAAGATTCCCAGCACTCACTTTCCGAGCTTCCCACTGAGTTCTCATGTATACCTGATCGGGACCCGTGAAGGGCATTTTGATTACACATCATTTGGTTCGTGTATGGAATGAACTCCTAAGAAGTGATGGATGTGGGTAAAGTTACAACATTTAAAAGACATTTGATTAAATACAAGTATAAGAGAAGGTTTGGGAAAATATGGTCCAAGCACATGCAGGTGGGATTGGTTTAGTTTGAGATTATCATCAGCATGGACTATTTGAGCCAATAGGTCTGTTTCCAAACACCCAGTGTAACTCTATGACTCCTTGTGTGTTTGTATGTCTAAGCATGTATCTGCATATTTCTTTCTGCGCTTGTCTATTTTTGTGTCTATATGTGTCTCTGTGTGCCCCCGAGTGTATCTATCTCTCTGTGCATGTTGTGTTTCTGTTTCTGTGTGTGGGTCTGTGTCTTTGTGTGTGTGTGTGTGTGTGTGTTTGTGTTGATGGTGCTGTGAGCTGCTTCCCTCTCTCGGTTCCTCCTAAACTGAATCCCTGATGATTTTCATGCTCTACTCCCACCTGTACAATGGTGTGGAGAGGGAAGCAGAGACTGACAACAACAGAAAGTTCAGCAAGTCTGACAACATCTGTGAACAGAAATGAAAGTTAATGTTTCAGGTAGAGTGACCCTTACTCAGAACTTGTGGCAGGGGATATTACATCACTTTAAGCACCATAGAGACTGCCAGACTCGCCCCACACTGATACATATTGATACACACAACACTAATGCAGAGACATAGAGACACTCACTAATACACAGAAGCAAGTATAGACATGGAGTGTCAGTCAGTAATTCTCTTGCTCCATGTTTTTCTTGTCAATATTTCACTTACACTGTCTGGTGTGTGTCAGCATTTAATTCTGTCCTCGGAGTTTGTTAGTATTGCACTTGATCACAATAGTGAGTGAATCGGTATTTCTGTGTGGAGTGTGACTAATGGACAATTTTAATGTTTGCAGATACCAAACTTGAAAGAATTATAAAGTTTGTGATGGACAGTGTGGCACTCCAACAGGACAATCACACGTTGGTGTAGTTTTCAGGTTTATGGCAGATGAAGTTCAATGCAGGGCAGTGTGAGGTGATGCACTTCGGTAGGAAGAACATTGAAAGACAATATAAAACAGACTGTACAGTTATAAAACGGGTGCAGGAACAGAAGGCCCTGGGTGTATATGAGCACAGATTATTGAAGATGTCAGGACAAGTGAGGAGAGCAGTGACTATTACAGGTGAGTTTCAGTATCTGAGCTGTTTACAGGAGGAGGTGTGGGAGGGAGTCTCCGTGCTCCCTTCCTGGGAGATGGTGGTGACGATGTGTTGTGTGACCACCCTCCTGCCCATTGATTTCGTGGGGATTCCATTTGTACCAGCTCGACACAAAAGGGAGAAACGGATTCATTGCTCGACACAAACAGAAATATTGGGGCACACCACACAATCGAGTGAAATATTAGATTAGATTAGATTACTTAGTGTGGAAACAGGCCTTTCGGCCCAACAAGTCCACACCGACCTGCCGAAGCGTACCCACCCAGACCCATTCCCCTTCACCTAACACTACGGGCAATTTAGCATGGCCAATTCACCCAACCTGCAGATCTTTGGACTGTGGGAGGAAACTGGAACACCCGGAGGAAACCCACGCAGACACGGGGAGAATGTGCAAACTCCACACAGAGAGTCGCCTGAGGAGGGAATATTGAGGAAGTCACCACACGAAAAATAAATACTGGCAGATTCTGCATGTCTGTATAAACGTCAGTGTGTCAGTGTTTGTGGTGTATCTGTACTGATGCCTGTATATCTGTGTGTGCACGTGCATCAGTGTATTGGCATTTCTCTCTGTGTGCTTTAGTATCTGTGTGACTGCACCAGTCTCTATGTGTGCCTGTGTATATCTTTGTGTATCTGTGTGTCTCTGTGCGTATCCATGTGCACAGCAGATCTGCCAGCCTCTGTGGTGTTTAAAGTGATGCAATGTTCGCCTCTGCTGGCCTTCACACTCTACTGCATTGATGGCAGTGGAGGGAGAAAACCATAAGGGAATCTGTCTCGGAGGTGGGGACAGGGAGGTAGATCATAGCACCATCCAAACTGACAGCACCATCTGCACATGCACACACACACAGTTGGGTATAGGGAAGATCATAATTGTACTGAGGACACTCAGAGTGGCGAATGCTCCTGAGTAATATATGTGCTCACTCTGCAATATGAAAGTGATTTGTCTTTGAAGATTATTCGTTACACAGAGTGTACACCTTAAAGAGTATTTCCACTGCAACTGCATCCAAGCAATTCTGACCAAATCATCTGTAAGGTGATGCGATGAATTTATTACACGTTCTTTAAATTGAAATATTCTATAATTCACCCCTACAAGGTGTAAGTGAGAAAGGATTGAAAAGTCCTGAAACTGGCCCAGTGGTGGTGGCAATATATCTAGGTATCAGACAAAACTGTTCTGTGCATCCAGAGATATTTGCAAAACCAAACAGCCATGCAATGTGAGAGATTCACAGTATTTGATGTCCTCTGATAGAAAAGAACTAACACTTGTGCAGTGGCATGGGGAGATCAGCAGAGGGTGGCATTGTATGACTATAACCTTAACAGGGACAAACGTCGAGGTGGAGGGGGGGGGAGTAAGGGTTTATCTCAATTTCAATGGCTTTACCCGCAAAATCACAGAACCATCATTTCACAGATGCACACAAACATACATAGACACATTAAACACACAACACTTATACATACAGATATGGACACTTACACACATGCACATGCCTGCACACACAGTGGTTTCTTTAAGATAGAGATAAGTACGTTTCTCATGAATAAGGGAATCAATGGTCAGTTGGTGAAGGCAGGAGAATGTGGCTGAAAAACATTTTAGCTGTGACCAAACGGCTCAGCAGATCCAAGGGGCTAAATGGCCTAATTCTGTTCCAATTTCCTATTTTGTGAAGGGATTCATTTTGGAAGTCAAATTTGAATGCAGATTACTGGGTCAACTGTAGGATTCAAAGCAGTGTGGAGGAAGAAACGGATCTTGGAGTCCATGTCTGCAGGTCTCTCATTTGCCACCCAAGTTGATAGGGTTGTTAAGAAGGCGTATGATGTATTGGTTTTCATTAGCAGGGGGACTGAGTTGAAGAGCCGCTAGATTATGCTGGAGGTCTATAAAGCTCTGGTGAGACCACATTTGAAATGTTGTGGTCGCCTCATTATAAAAAGGATATGTAAGCTCTAGAGCGGGTGCAGAGGAGATTTACCAAATGCTGCCTGGACTAGACTGCTTGTCTTATGAAGAAAGGTTGAGGGAGCTATGGCTTTTCTCATTGGATTAAAGAAGGATGAGAGGTAACTTGATAGAGCTGAACAAGATGGTGAGAGTTACAGACAGAGTAAATAGCCAGAGACTTCTTCCCAGGGTGGAAATGATTGTCACGAGGTGAGCATAATTTTAAGGTGTTTGGAGAAAGGTTTTGGAAGATGTCAAAGGCAGTGAGACACCAGCCCCCTTCCCTGTCCCCACAAACCGGGTCCCTGGTACAGTGAGACAGGTGTGCTAACCACTGAGACATTATGCCCCTCTCCCCCTCCCCCAAAGCCGGGTCCCTGGTCCTGTGAGACAGCCGTGCTCACTACTGAGACACCATGCCCCCTCCCCCTCCCCCCAAATCAGGACCCTGGTACAGTGGGACAGG
>NW_025210819.1:19224-20772 GCF_004010195.1 Chiloscyllium plagiosum
CGTGCTAACCACTGAGACACCATGCCCCCTCCCCCTCCCCCCAAACCAGGTACATGGTACTGTGAGACAGCTGTGCTAACCACTGAGACACCATGCCCGCTTCTCCCTCCCCCAAACCCGGGTCCCTGGTACTGAGAGACAGCCGTGCTAACCACTGAGACACCATGCCCCCTCCCCCCTCCCCTGTCCCCCAATCAGGGTCCCTGGTACTGTGAAACAACCATGCTAACCACTGAGACACCATTCCCCCGTCCCCGCCCTCTCCCCCAAAACAGAGTCACTGTACTCTGTAATACTGGGGAAAATGTAAATAAAAGTGCTGAGCTTAGAGCTATGTTGTTGTAGCCATAACAGAGACGTGGGTTTCTCAGGGGCAGGAATGGTTGCTGGATGTTCCAGGGTTTAGAACATTTAAAAAGAATAGGGAGGAGGTAAAAAGAGGAGGGGGTGTAGCACTGCTAATCAGAGAGAGTATCACAGCTACAGAAGTTACTATTATCGAGGAAGGTCTGCGTACTGAGTCAGTATGGGTGGAAATTAGGAACAGTAAGGCAGCAATCACCTCATTAGGGGTTTACTACAGGCCCCCCAATAGAAGCAGGGAGATTGAAGAAAGCATAGGTCGGCAGATTTTGGAAAAGTGTGAATGGAATAGGGTAGTTGTAATGGGTGACTAACTTTCCCAATATTGATTGGAACCTCCTTCCAGCAGATGGTTTGGAAGGAGCTGTTTTTGTAAGGTGTGTTCAGAAGAGTTTCCTAACTCAGTACGTTGACAGGCCGACAAAGGGAAAGGACATTTTGGATTTGGTGCTCGGCAATGAGCTGGGGCAAGTGTCAGATCAGGAGAGCATTTTGGTGAAAGTGACCAGAACTGCCACATATTCTACATAGCCATGGAGAAGGAGAGAAGCAGGCACAATGGGAGAATATTTAATTAGGGAAAAGGAAACTATGATACTATCAGACTGCGTTGCGAAGCATGGACTGGGAGCAATTGTTCCATGGAAAGTGCACTATAGACATGTGGAGATGGTTTAAGGAACAGTTGTTGCGAGTGATGCACAAATGTGTTCCTTTGAGACAGGCAAGAAGGGGTAAGATAAAGGAACCTTGGATGACGAGAGCGGAGGAGCTTCTCATCAAAAGAAAGAAGGCCGCTTACGTAAGTTGGAGGAAGCAAGGGTCTTGCTCAGCTCTAGAGGATTACAGGCAGGTGAGGAAGGAGCTCAAAAATGGTCTGAGGAGAGCCAGGAAAAAGGCTTGGCAGGAAGGATTAGGGAGAATCTAAAGGCATTTTGCACATATGTGAGGAATAAGAGAATGATCAAAGAAAGAGTAGGGCCGATCAGAGATAGCATAGGGAACTTGCGTATAGAGTCTGAGGAGGATGGGGAAGCTCTAAATGAGTTTTTTGCTTCTGTCCTTACGAAAGAAAATGACCTTGTAGTGAATGAAACCATTGAGGAGCAGGTAATCATGCTGCAACAGATAGATTGAGGAAGCTGATGTGCTGAAACTTTTGACAAACATTAATATTAACAAGTC
>NW_025210820.1:0-2272 GCF_004010195.1 Chiloscyllium plagiosum
CTGCAAATTGTCAAGACAGTGTGTTCAATAATCCTCTTGCCGTACAATGGTCAATACAGTGTGTGAATATTCCTGTGGCCTGAGGATGGTCAAAACTTTGTGTGAATAATCCTGTGAGCTGTAAATAGTCAAGGCAGTGTGTTCAAACAGCTTGAGGCCATAGGCTGGTCAATAACGTATGTGAATACTTCCCAGGCTTGAGGCTGCTCAATAATGTATGTGAATAATCCCGAGACCTGAGGATGTTCAATAATGTGCGTGAATAATCTTATGTCGTGAGTATGGTCAATACTGTGTGAGAATAATTCTGTTGCGTGAGGATGGTCAATACAGTGTGTGAATAATCCTGTTGCTGGAGGATGTTCTATAATATTTGTGACTAATCCGGTGGCATGAGGATGGTGAATACTGCGTGGTAATAATCCTGTGGCCTGCGAATGTTCAATACTGTGTGGGAATAATCCTGTGGCCTGAGGATATTCAATATTGTGTGTGAAACATCCTGTGGCCTGAGAGTACAAATACAGTGTGAGAATAATCCTGTGGACTGAGAATGGTCAGTATTGTGTGTGAATAATCCTGTGGCCTGAAGATGGTCAATACTGTGTAGGAATAACCCTTTGGCCTGAGGACAGTCAATACTGTGTGTAAATAGTCCAGCGGCCCGAGGACGATCAATACTGTGCATGAATAATCCTGTGATTTAAGGATGCTCAATACTGTGTGAGAATAATCTCGTGGCCTGAGGATGGTTAATATTGTGTGTGAATATGGCTGTGGCCTGTGAATGGTCAGTACAGTGTAGGAATAATCCTGCGGCCTGCAGATTGTCAATACTGTGTGTGAGTAATCCCGTGGCCTGAGGATGGTCAATACCGTGTGTGAATAATCCTGCGGCCTGTAAATGGTCAGGATTGTGTGTTCAAACATCCAGTGGCTGTAGGCTGCTCAATACAGAGTGTGAATACTCCTGTGGCCTGACGATGTTCAATAATGTGTGTGAATAATCCCGTGGCCTGATAATGATCAATACTGCGTGTGAATAATTCTGCAGCCTGAGGATGGTCAATACTGTGTGTAAATAATCCTGTATCCTGTGAATCGTCAATATTGTGTGTGAATAACCCTTGGCCTAAGGATGGTCAATACAGTCTGTGAATAATAATGTGGCCTGTGGATGATCAATGCTGTGTGTCAGTAATCCTCTGGCCTGTGGATGATCAATATTTTGTGTTGATAATCTGTGGCCTGTGCAATGTCAATACTGTTTGTTAATAATACTGTGGCCTGAGGATATTCAATATTGTGTGTGAATAATCCTGTGATCTGAGGTTGGTCAATACTGAGTGTGAATACACCTGTGGCCTGAGGATGGTCAATACTGTATGTGAATAATCCTTTGGACAGTGGATGGTCAATACCGTGTTTGAATAATCCTCTGGCCTCTGAATCGTCAATACTGTGTGTGAATAACCCTTGGCCTGAGGATGGTCAGTACTGTGTGTGACCAATCCTGTGGCCTGAAGATGGTGAATATTGTGTGTGAATTATCCTTTGCACTGTCAATGGTCAATACTGCGTAAATACCCCAGTGGCCTGTGGATGGTCAATACTATGTGTGAATAGTCCTGAAGCCTGTGAACCGTCAATACTGAGTGTGAATAACCCTTGGCCTAAGGATGGTCAGTACTGTGTGTGAATATTAATGTGCCTATTGATGGTCATTGCTGTGTGTTAATAATATGTGGCGTGTGCATTTTGAATACTGTTTGTAGTAATACTGTCGTCTGTGGATTGTCAATACAGTGTGTGAATAATTCTGTGTGCTGTGAATGCTCAATACAGTGTGTGAATAATCCTGTGCCGTGTGAATAGCCAATACTGTGTGCGAATACTCCTGTGAACTGAGAATGGTCAATATTGTGTGTGAATAGTCCTCCGGACGGAGGACGGTCAATACTGTGTGGGAATAGCCCTTTGGCCTGAGGATAGTCAATACTCTGTGAAAATAATCCTGTGGTCTGAGGATGGTCAATACTGTGGGAATAAATCTGTGTGTGAATAAGGCTGTGGCCTGTGAATGGTCACGACAGTGTAGGAACAATGCTGTGGCCTGCGGATAGTGAGTACTATCTGTGAATAATCCTGTGGCCTGAGGGTGGTCAATACTGTGTGTGAACAATCCTGTGTCCTAAGCATGATTAATGCCTTGTGTGAATAATCCTGTGACCTGTAAATGGTCAAGATAGTGTGTTAAAAAATCACTGGCTGT
>NW_025210820.1:4002-8941 GCF_004010195.1 Chiloscyllium plagiosum
CACATCTTTGGACTGTGGGAGGAAACCGGAGCACCCGGAGGAAACCCACGCAGACACGGGGAGAATGTGCAAACTCCACACAGTCAGTCGCCTGAGTCGGGAATTGAACCCGGGTCTACAGGCGCTGTGAGGCAGCAGTGCTAACCACTGGGCCACCGTGCCGCCCACTGGAGTGGAGTGGCACGGTGGCCCAGTGGAGTGAAGAAGGATTATGGGCGACATGGTAGATTTGAAAAAGATGATGAAAGGCACAGATAAAATGAATATTGAGAGACTATTTTCCCCCATGGCAGAAATGGATATCAATAGGGGATATGATTTTAAGGTGGTTGGGGTAGGATTAAGGGGATATTTCACCGTTCTGTTCTCTACACAGAGTGATGGGTATGTGGAATGTGCTGCAGTGGTGGTATTAGAGTTAGATATATTAGGTACATCAAATAGACTCTTGGATAGGCACATGGGTGATAGTAAAATGAAGGGTATGTAGGTTAGTTTGAACTTAGAGGTGGATGAAAGTTCGGCCTAACATTGAGTGCCAAAGGGTCCTGTGCTGTACTGTTCTATGCTCATCATTACATATGGTAAACTGGGTCAAAGGATATGGCATTCAGGAGGAGCTAGTCAACTGGACATAGAATTGACTTTATGGTAGGAGACGGAGGGGTGGTGGTGGGAAACATGTTGTTTTTCTGACTGGAGGCATGTGACCAGCGGTGTCGTCAGTCCACTGTTGTCTGTCACTTCGATAAATGATTTGGCCGAGAATATTGGTTCCTGAAAACTACGTTCATGTATGCCACTAACATTGGAGATATACTGGAGATTGAAGAAGGTTAACAATGATCAAACAGGATGAACATTACTGCTGGTATAGTAGATTGAAGAATAGCAGATGGAGTTTAATTAGGTAAATGTGAAGTGTTCCATTTTGGTTAAACAAACCAGGGTGGGACTTGTACAGTTAATGTTCGGGCCCTGGGTAGTGTTGCCAATTAGAGACCCAGAGATGCAGGCATACAGTTCTTTGAAAGTGGTGTCACAGGTAGTCAGGCTGCTGAAGCAGGTGTTTGGGATGCTTACCGTCATTGAGATTGGAGTTGGGATGTCACAGTATATCTGTTCAAGACAGTTGTGATGCACCATAAAAATATAGTTTATCAGCAGGAAGAACTCATCTGGTTCACTTAGCTCCCATAGGGAAGGACATCCGACATGCTAACCTGGTCTGGCCTACAAGTGACTCTGGACCCACAACAATATGGCTGACTCTGAGCTAACCTCTGGGCAATTAGCAGTGGGGCAAAAAATGCTGGTTCAATCAGTGACACCCACATCTCATGAATGAATATATAAAAATACATATGCCCCTCCTTACCTCTGCAAACACCTCCTGCTGCAGCAGTTCGTACTGACTCCTAAGCCTTTCCAAAGCTTACACATCCTTCTGGTAATGCGGTGACTTGAACTGTATGCAATACTCCAGGTGTGGCCAACAAGAGTTTTGCACAGCTGCAGCATGATTGCACGGTTCAGAAATTCAATCCCTCTACCAATATAAGCTCAATCACCGAATGCCTTCTGAACAACCCTATCAAGTTTGGTGGCAACTTTCAAGGATCTATGAACCTGGACACCGAGATCTCCCTGTTCATTTACACTACCAGGAAGCTTACCGTTCACTCAGTATTCTTTGTTCTTGTTACTCCTTGCAAAGTGAATCAGGTCTCACTTTTCTGCATGAAACTCCATTTGCAAACTCTCAGTCCAGCTCTGCAGCTTACCTATACCTCTCTGTAACCGAAAACATCCTTTGTCACTATCCACAATTCTACAAACCTTAGTGTCATCCGCAAATTTGCAGAGCGCGTCCTTTAATAACCTCATCCAGGGCATTTATATAAATGACAAGCAACAGTAGACACAAAACAGATCCTGATGGTACCCCACTACTAACAGAACTCCAAGATCAATATTTCCCATCAACCACTACTCTCTCTCTTCATTCATTGAGCGAGTTTTAATCCAAACAGCAAAATTACTCTCAATCCCATCCTCTGTATTGTCTGCAATAGCCTACCGTGGGGAAGCTTAACGAACGCTTTCCTGAAATCCACATACACCACATCAGCTGCTTACCCACATTCGTCTGTTTGGTCACTTTCTCAAAGAACTCAATAGGGTTTGTAAGTCACGACCTACATTTCAAAGAATCGTGTTGACTATCCCGAATCAACTTATTCCTCTCAAGATCATTATAACTTATAGCTCTTGCAAGTCATTCCAACACTCGACGCAGAATCCAAAGGAAGGCTCACAGGTTTGTAACTTCCAGGGTTGAGGGAGCGAAGGCTTTTTTCATTGGAGTGAAGAAAGGTGAGGGGCAACTTGGTAGAGGTGAACAAGATGATGAGAGGTACAGCTAGAGAGAATAGTGAAAGATATTGTTTCTTTTTTCCCCATGGCATATATTAGTATAACAAGGGGGTATAACTTTCAGGTGATTGGACAAAGGTTAGGGGGAGATTTCAGAGAAACACAGAGAGTGTTGGGTGGGTGGGATGCACTACCAGCGGTGGTAGTAGAATTAGATACATTAGGGACATTTAAAAGACTCTTGGATAGCCACATGGATGATAATAAAATGAAGGGTATGCAGATTAGTTTGATCTTTGAAGAGGATAAAAGGTCGGCATAACATTGAGGGCTAAAGGATCTTGTGCTGCATTGTTCTTTGTTCTACGTTCCATATGGCAAACAGGGTAATGAGGTCAGATCAATGTACAAACGATATTGCATTCAGGAGGCGATAGTGAACTGGACACAAAATTGGCTTGATGGTAGGAGACAGAGGGTGATGGAAGATATGTTGTTTTTCAGAGTGGAGGCATGTGACCAGCGGCCCACTGCCGTTTGTCATTTGGATAAATGGCTTGGATGGGAGTACTCGTTTCCTGGTAAGGAGGTTTTTTTTGTGTGGCACTGAAATTGGTGATGTAGTGGAAATTGAAGAAGGTTATCAATGTTACACCAGGATAAAAAATACTGCTTGGATAGTCGGCTGAAGAATAGCAGGTGGAGTTTAATTCGATAAATGTGAAGTGTTCCATTTTAGTGAAATAAACTCGGCTGGGACTTGTACAGTTAATGTTCCGGCCCTGAGTATTGTTGTCAATTATAGACCCAGAGATGCAGGTACACAGTTTTTTGAAAGTGGTGACACAGGTGGTCAGGCTCTTGAAGCAGGCGTTTTCGATGCTTACCTTCATTGGTCAGAGCATTGAGTGTAGGAGTTGGGATGTCATGTTTTATCTGTAAAAGACATTGATGAGGCCGCCATAAAAACATTGTTGATCAATAGGAATATCTCATCTGGTTCACTTACCTCCTTTGGGGAAGGGCATCTGGCTTTCTAACAAGCTCTGGCCACATGGGAATCCAGATGCACAGCAATATGGCTGACTCTGAGCTCTGGGCAATGGGCAGCGGGGCAAAGAATGTTGGTACAATCCGTGGGATCCACATCCACATCCCATAAAAATACATATGTCCATCCGCACCTCTGCAATCTCCTCCAGCTGCAGCAATTCGTACTGGCTTTGTAACACCATTCATGCCCTAATCACTCTCAGTAACGCTCTTAACACCTCCAGCACCTTCAACTCTCCCTATCCCTATCATCTCCTCAAACCTTGATAACGATTCCCTTCCCACTGCCACCTCTTGCCAGCAGACCCTTTTCAATCCCCTTAAAGCTTTCCCCCAAACATTCTCTCACTTCAGGATTTGGTTATCTCTGAGGCTCGTAAGCTAATATGATCTATTTTGTCCTGAGTGAGCGACAGGTGGAAATCTTTGCTGAAGTTTTGTCTTTTTCAATGCAGTCTCCTTTTCTTGAGTGTTTCACCACACAACGGTCGCTCTGAGATAATTGCGTCCCGAGCCAGTTGCACAATGTGTTTCTCAAACAAACACTGAAAAAAATTATCCCAACTCCTCTTCCAATATTACTGTTGTCAGTGTGATTTTCGAGATTATACGAATATTGAAGTTTCATTAAAAGATCACAATGCCTTTGTAAAAAGTTCCAATCACTTGCTGTTTAATGCAGTGATGAGCAATGAAATGATATTAGGTGGGTAAAACTGTTCTGCTGCATGTGTCGTTAGCAAATGCTAGACAGAATTTACATTGAGACATAATCTGCTTCATGATCTGAGGCCAAATGCTTTCTCTGCAATGCCTTTATTATCCATTATTGTGAGCATTGCCCATTTTCCTGAGTTTGCACAAGGTTGTGATACATTGAATATTTATGTTCCACCTTTTGTTCGCCCTGTAACCATGTCTCTCTGGTGTATAAATCTCTTTTACCTCTGTGTCACAAATACATCTACCTTATTGGAAAGATTTTGTCCTTGCGAAAATAAATTGTGCACTCTTTCCCACAATTTCCTGTCACAAACCGATTCGCTGGTCGACAGTTTTAGTTAAACTCTGTCCCATCCTGTTCCTTTCTGCTATCTTTGGTCACATTCCTATGCTGTTCCGATGCGTCACATTTTCTCTTTGGTTTTGGAATGCTTCTTTCACCTGAACCCTCTCCCTGCATCCGCTCTGTCAGTTTAAAGCCTTGTCCATAAATCTACGAACATGATTGGATGGGACACTATCCAGCACGGGTCCAGTGGGACCATTCTCATGGATTATTTGTTATAATCGAATCTGGGATATGGGTCTCTCTGGTTGACCAGCCTTTCTTGCGCAGACCGAGCTGCCCTTGAGCTGAGTAGCTTGCTCGGCCATTTCAGACGGTAATTGAGAATCAAATATTTTGTTGTGTGTATGTCGTGCAGACCACGTGAGGATGGGCAGATGTCCTTCTCGAAAGGAAAAGTGTTGGTCTTTTTGTCCATCAGCAATGGTCTCGTACTTATTT
>NW_025210820.1:17197-20773 GCF_004010195.1 Chiloscyllium plagiosum
CTTCACTATCCTATCTACCTGCGACTCCACTTTCAAGGAGCTATGAACTTGCACTCCAAGGTCTCTTTGTTCAGCAACACTCTTACCATTAAGTGTATAAGTCCTGCTAAGATTTGCTTACCCAAAATGCAGCACCTCACATTTATCTGAATTAAACTCCATCTGCCACTTCTCAGCTCATTGGCCCATCTGGTCCAGGTCCCATGACACTCTGAGGTGACCTCCTTCACTGTCCACTATACCTCCAATTTTGCTGTCATCTGCAAACTTACTAACTATACCTCTTATTCTCACATCCAAATCATTTATATAAATGATGAAAAGTAATGGACCCAGTACCGATCCTTGTAGCACTCCACTGGTCACAGGCCTGCAGTCTGAAAAACAACCCTCCACCACCACCCTCTGTCTTCTACCTTGTCAAAGGCCTTCTCCTGGTCCAGGCTGATGAGGCAGGCACACATCCTCCTGTTCTCCACGTAGGCAATTGTATCACTGAGGAGCGCAAGGGTCTCAGAGATTGTCCTGTTTGATACAGCACAGTGGAGAAAGTGAGGTCTGATGCTGGAGATCAAAGTTGAAACTTTATTGCTGGAACAGCACAGCAGGTCAGGCAGCATCCAGGGAACAGGAGAGACGTTTCGGGCACAGGCCCTTCTTCGCTCATTCCTGAAGAAGGGCCTGTGCCCGAAACGTCGAATCTCCTGTTCCCTGGATGCTGCCTGACCTGCTGTGCTGTTCCAGCAATAAAGTTTCAACTTTATCTCCAGCATCTGCAGACCTCACTTTCTCCATCAACATAGAAAACCATCCAAAGGTGTTTCACATGAGTGTAACCAGATAAACAAAAACTGACACAGGTGTCAAAGGAACAGACAATAAGAGGGGTGACCAAACGTCTGGTATGTGGGTAAACTTTCAGAGGAACCTCAATGCAGATTTTAATATGAAAAGGTTGAGAGAAAAAAGTGCAGCATTTGGAACCTATGTAGCTGAAAGCGTGGTCCCCAATGGTGGCTGAAGGTAGCAGGAGCTGTACAAAAACAAAACTGGAGTTGGAAAAGCACAAAGACGTCAATGGATTCTGGAGTTCAAAGGTGTCAGAGTCAGAGGGATAGGTAGTGGTAAGGTTTCAAAGTCAGTACAAAATTTTAAGTTGGAGATGCTGATGGGGGTTGGAAGTAAATATCAGTTAGCAAACACAAAAACAATCAGTGGGTGAGACATGGGCAGATGTTTCCTTGAAAGCTTCAGGAAATCAACTGAAGTGGGTGTCAAAAGCTTTCGTTGTGGGAAAGACACATCCGTGATTTTACTAAATTCGCAAATCAGTGGCGAGAAGGTGTGTTTGCCATCAAATTAGGAGTGGTAGAGGACTCTCAAAGCTGGAGAACCAATACGAAGTCCTTTAGCTTGAAAATAGCAATATTCTTTTAGGTTGCCAAACTTTTCGAATCCTATTATTTAAAAGAAAATGCAGCAGCTAGGTTACTACTGTGGGCCATGGCAACAGACAGCTCCTTGACTAGCAGATTGCAGCTATTGTTGATGCTATGGAGGCAGGGAATGGCTGAGACCATTTGGACTTTTAAGCCAGTGTTTATTGCTGTCAACAAGATAGTGGTGATGGACGCCTCCACCTGCTTCGAGAAGGTCACCACCATTCTGATGCCAAAGAAAAATCATGCAGTGTGCTTCAATGACTACCACCTCCATAATTATCAAGTGCTTTGAGAGGTTAGCCATGGCACACATCAATTCCAGCCCACCAAATTGTCTTGATCCTTTGCAATTCACCTATCAGTGCAACAGACACATTGCAGATGCCTTCGCCCTGGCCCTACACTCATTATTGGAACATCTGGATACCGACATTAGGCTCCTACCTATTGGCTACAGCTCAGTCTTTAACACCATATTTCAAACAATCAGGTCTCAGCTCCCTCACTGTAACTGGATCCTTGACTGCAATCAGTAAGAACAGGCGACAACACATCCCCCACCATCATCCTCCATGCCAGTGCCCCGCAAAGCTGCATACTCAGCCCCCTACTATATTTCTTATACATTCATGACTGTGGGGCCAAATTCCACCCCAAATCCATTTACAAGTCTGCTGAAGACATCACTACTGCAGGGTGGATTTGAAACAATGATAAGGCAGAATACAGGAAAGAGAGTGAATGCCTAACAGCATGGTGTCCAGAGAACAATCCCATCATCAATGTCAGCAAAATGAAGCAGCTAGTCATTGACTTCAGGAAGCAGAGTGGAGGGCTTGCCCCATCTGCGTCAATGGTGCAGAGGTGGAGATAGTTGAGTGTGTCAAGTTCTTCGGAGTGATGAACACCAACAATCTGCCCTGGTTTACCCATGTTGACGCGACAGTCAAGAAAGCACAAAAATCTCTCTACTTCCTCATGAGGCTAAGCAAATTTGGCATGTCCACAAGAACTCTAATAAATTTTTAATAGATGCATCATTGAAAGCATTCTTTCTGGATGCATCAAAACGTCGTATGGAGACTGCTCTTTCGAAGACTGCAAGAAACTACAGAGAGTTGTGAACACAGCCCAGTCTATCAAGTATACCAGCCTTCCATCCATTGACTCCATCAATACTTCCTGCTGCATCAGGAAAACAATCAACATAATCAAAGACCCCTCCCACTCCGGTTATACTGTTCCACTCTCTTGCGTTGGGCAAGTTTGAATTTACGTACAAGTGGATTCAAGAACAACTTTTTCCCTGTTGTCAGGCTTTTGAATGGCCCTCTCAAACATTAATTCTAATCTCTCTCTCTCTACACCTTCTGTGCAGCTGTAACACTTTATACTGCAATCTGTTCTGCTACCTTAATGCACTTTGTGTGGTATGATCTGCTTGTATAGCATGCAAAGCACTTTTCACTTCATCTCATGAGACAATGTGACAACAATAAATCAATCATTTTTTGACTCTCATTCTGAAGACAATTGACATTGATTGTGAGAGTTCCATGGGTCAGACCATCCTTCAGTTTGGAGAAAAACGCATGCCAATGTGTTGCTTTTGTAGCGTGGTACTGATTTTACTCTTTCATGAGAAAAATCATACACGATCATGGCACTCCAACAAACCATAGCATTGATTTAATAATTTAATTACTAATTACATTCAAAAAGCACAATATTTAAAATACTATCACTTACGTGGAATAGGGTATGCAAATCTGTCCGGATGCTTTGTGATCAGAGTATTTTTTATGTGTCTTCGCCCCACTCCATGGGCCCCTTTCCCAGAAACAAAAAAGGCAAAATTGGAAAAGTCTTAATTCATTTCTAAAATATAATTTTGGTGGTGCTGTTTTCTAATTGCCATTCCAGAATGTTATTTTACTAATTTTTTTTACCTAGTAACACTAGCGTCTTCCTTCTGAAGGCTGGCAGTTTTACTACCTCTTCATATGTAACAAGGTCTAGTTGGTCAAAGACTGAAAAGGAAACCCACTGAGAGAATGAGTTGCATATTATGAGCATTACAAATGTTTTACAAAGCAGCTAAAATACAAGGGAAAAAATTCAGCATTTCTGAAAA
>NW_025210821.1:0-2945 GCF_004010195.1 Chiloscyllium plagiosum
AAGGCAGTATTACAAAAGTGGCTGAACCAATGTTCTGTACAGCTGCAACATGTCGTCCAAACTTTTTTTAATGAAAAATCTTGGCAATAAAGGCATGTGTAAAAGCTTCCCTCCTTACCATCCTGTCGACCTGTGACAGCACATTGAAGGAACTATGAAACTGCACCGCAAGGCGATATGGCATCTCAGTGATTAGAATTGCTGTCTCACAGCGCCAGGGATCAGGGTTCATTGCACTCTTGTCAGATTGCCTGTGTGGTGGTTGCACATTCTCTCTGTCTCTACGTATGTTTCTGTTGGGTACTCCCACAGTCCAAAGTTGTGAAATTTACGTGAATTGGCCATTCTAAATTGTCCATAGTGCCCAGTGATATACAGAGTAGATCCAGAGTCTCAGGGATAGGCTATGGGTGTGCTTGGTGTGATGCTCTTTGGAGAGTTGGGGGACTCGATGGGCCGAATGGCCTATTCCCACACTGTTCGAATTGTATAATTTCTATTAATTTCTCTTTGTTTTGGAACTCATCTCGGAACTCTACCTTTACGTCTGCCCTGATTTGCCTTTCCAAAACACAATACGTCACATTTATCTGAAATAAATGCCAGCTGCCAATTCGCTAACTAAGGTCCCATTGTACTCTGAGATAACCTTCCTCATTGTCGACTTGGAACACTTCTGGTCACAGACCGGCAGTCTGACAAACAAACTTCTATGGTCACGCTCTGTATCCTACCTTAAAGCTTATTTTGTATCCAAATGGCTAGGTCTCCCTGGATTCCAGGCGACTTACCCTTGGAAACCAGACTACTAAACGGATCCTTGTCGAAAGCCTTCCTGATTTCCATATAAACATTATCTACTGTTCTGTCTTCATCAATCTTCTTCATTTTTACTTCACAAAACTCAATCAAGTTAGGGAGACAGGATTTCCCATGAAAAAGCCGTCTTCAGTCCTTGACTTTCCAAATACATATCAATCCTACCGAATTTTGAAAATACTTTTTGCTATGTTTGAGGTTCTGAATGTACGTTTGCTTGCTGAAGTGGAACGTTTGTTTTCAGATGTTTTGTCATCATAATGATGATGTTACGTAGTATGGCAACGAAACGTCTGAAAACAAACCTTCCAGACCAGAGAGCAAACTTAAAACAAAGACAATTTTTTTCCCTCAGAATCCCCTCCAATAACTTAGCCAGAGTTGATGTCAGGGGCATCTGTCCATAGTTCCCTGGTTTTTCCTTTCTTTCTTGAATAATGACACGACATCTGCCAGTCTCCAGTCTTTCAGCACCTCACCAGTGACAATCGATGACACAAATATATTAACAAAGACTGAACAATTACTTCCCTATCTTGCAAAAAAGTCCTGGGATACAACTGATGACGTCTTTGGGATTTATTCAACGAAATGCATTTTAATATTTATCACTTCTCCTTGTGATATAGACAGTATTTAAGGTATCACTAAATATTTCCCAAAGATCACTTACTCTTGTAGCCTGTTCCACAGTGAATACTGAGGGAAAATACTCATTTAGGATCCCAGTCATCTCCTGCATTTTCACACAGAGACAGCTTTGTTTAAATTAAGAGGCCCTATTCGCTCCCAGTTAATATTTTGCTTTTAGTGTATTTGTAGAATTTCATCAATGTCTTCTTAACTTGACGTCCAAACGCATCGAATAGGCACTATTTTACGCTGCAATTTGCGCCTTGTCTATACTCCTACTGCTCTTATTCCCTCCATCCCAGCTCTGTTTACCTGACATATGCCTCCTTCTATTCCTTGAACATAACTTCAATATGGCAAGACATTGATCACGGTTTGCACCTACGAGCATTGTCCCGCTCATCATTAGGAACAGGGAGAAACAGAGGACTGCAGATGCCGAAGAGCAGAGTCGAGACTGTGGTGCTGGACACATATGACTGAAATTTACCTGTTCTAACTCCAATGCTGTCTGCTGGATCCGTTTCATTCGATCTGGTCTCATCGACATCGGGAAGACAGGATGGCAATTTTGGATCTTTTCAGAACGCATCTCTGGGCCACCCGCACCAACCAACCCCACTCCCCTGTGGCTGGAACTTTCAACACCAACCCTCACCCACTCCACCAAAGACATGCAGATCCTCCATCGCCAAAACATTAACACGCAAAGCCTACAGGAAGAACTTCTCATATTCCACCTTTGAAACGTGCAACTACACGGGGTCAATGAGAATCTCACCAATTTCCTAATTTTCCCTCCCTCCACCTTATCCCAGTCCAAAACCTCGAACTCGGCATCTCTCTCTTGAAATGTCCACCACCTTTCTCGTCTCTCTGTACCACATTTCTCTTTGACCTATCATCTTCTCCATCACCTCCATCTGCCAATCGCTTTCTCTGCTACCTTACCCCCATTCCCACACCCCTCAAATTTATCTCACAGCTCCCAGGCCCAAAAGCCTCATTCCTGATGAAGGACTTATGCTCAAAACCTCGATTCCCCTGCTCTTCGGATGCTCCCTGATCTGTTGTGCTTTTGCAGCACCACACTCCATGCACTGGTAGGAATATATTGTCTCTGGTCTCTTTTAGGGCAATTTATCAAGGCCTTTCAGTTTCAACCATCACTTTAAATGTGAATGACGTCCCTGAATTAGCGTTTCAAAGAGCTTGCCGAGCACTTTCAAAATTGGCCTGACTCTAAGTTAGATCTGTATCTTGATGTGGATTCGCGCACTGAGCTGGAATGGACGGCTTTGAGGTATGTAGGGAAGATGTGTTGGAAATTCTGGAAAGGATGAAAATAGATAAGTCCCCTGGCCTGATGGCATTTATCCTAGGATTCTCTGGGAAGCAAGGGAGGAGATTGCAGAGCCATTGGCCTTGATTTTTATGTCCTCGTTGTCTACAGGAATAGTGCCAGAAGACTGGAGGATAGCAAATGTGGTTCC
>NW_025210821.1:3330-7096 GCF_004010195.1 Chiloscyllium plagiosum
GGTTAGTCTCGGATGAATGGACTCCTCCCATTTCATTGTAATAGGCGTATGGGTTCAGAATTGTTTGCCCCTCTTCTTCAGGAGCCGTACCAGCGCTCTGAATTAAAGTTATGAAATGATCCGATAACAGCGCATTTAAAAACAGGATTAACCTAACACAAAGTGAATTGACAGTAAGTATCTTACCTTGGTTAATGTGACCAGGAATTTCCCAGGGCAAAGAATTGTGCAGCTGGACTGTTACTTTATCCCTGTTTCCTTTTATAAACAGCGTGACATAAAAATAACCCTGCAGTCCTCTGGCAACCTCTCACATATAAGGCAGAAAGATTAAAAAGACTGGAAAATTTATGGTACATCCTTTATTTATCCTCATCCATTCAATCCCGAAAAAAGTAAATGATCCCTTTTATTGCGATATGTAAAGAGATGGTAACGAAGGGGTTACCTGACCATGTTTGTTCACTGACTGCGTTTAATGTAAATCTCCACGGACTCTAACTTTTGCAGTAAATTATTTCCATCTTCCATTGATAAACGGGCTCTGTTAAATATGTTACCGCACAGTATGAGCGGGATCATCACCGACAGCACGAACAGGGATCAGCAGCGAGAGGGGGTGGAAGTTTCACAATCTGAGAACATTACACTGGAGTGCGCCAACAATGGATCAAAATCTGAGAACAATGGACTGGAATGTTCCACCAAGAGACAGAAGTTTATTTGCTTATGTTTGGTATCTTTCTACAAATTATGATCGGCTTTCATTATCATGGCGGATCTATTATTCTATTCGTATTATTCAACACTTATATTATCATATCCTAGCTATCTTCGCTGTCCCTGGTAAGTCTCACTGCTCATCTATTATTTTTATAAACCAGTTATGATTGCATTGCTCTTCCTTCATATGGTCTACACTTATGCCACTACTATCGGTTCTGTTAAGACTCTAAATTCTCGTATTCACTCTGAAGGTCACAACCAACTGCACCAGTGAACTTGTTCCATTATTATTTCCGTCCTTGCTTCTAGCAGTATTGTTCATGGGAGTCTATGTTAACCGGCTTAGTTTCAGATGAGAACGATGATTCGTTGTATCATTGCCGTTGTTAATGAAATATTGGCAGCATGAAGGTCATTCTCTTCTGTTCTTTTTAAAAACATCCATTTCCTTCCGGTTACCCCATCTCTTCGTTGACCAATATCTGAGGCTGAATGAGACCAGTCAAAAATGTGCTGATCCCTTTGACCATGAGCCGATCCCTGATAGCATGTACTGAGCAGTATAACTTCTATCTTTTCACACCTGCTGAATACATCCACCAGGATTTTCACATCTACTGTTTGAACTTGAAGCTATGTAATTTTTTATATTCCAAAGCGTCGCATTGGGTCATTGACGTTTCGTATTGTCAATATACTACATTCAAAATTGATTGAAATTTGTAAATTTTTGGTGAATAATTTAAACTGATTGGCCGCATTAAATTTTTTTTTTATCTACCGACACACAGTCAGTTGAGCTGCTGGACCGAAAGGTTACATTGTATCTTGTTTCAGTATCGGTTAGCGCTTTTCCGCTGTTAAGTCTCTTATGATTACACCTTGCGTTTTCATAACACAGTCAGCAGAAGCTTTGTGTACTAGAAGGGTTGGAAGTTTCAGTAAGTGATCTCTCACTGTTAATCTCTCTGACATCTCTTTTGATGCTGTTTCCCGCAGGATTCGAAAACTGCGTGAAAAATGTATATTTGAGATTGCCTTTCTTTTTACCAGTGGGTGCGTTTGTGGGATCTTAGGCAGGAAAAACAGGTTTCTAGTAGAATGTTCTGGGTATATTATTTGGTTAAGTGTTCCAGTCGTCAAGTTATTCTGAATTGTTCTTCTTTTTGTTTTTATTTTTATTAGCATTAAAAAATGTATTTTTTTTTAAAGCTGAGCAGCTTGATCAGTCACATTTCATCTGAAACACCCATTTCACATCTTCCTTTGAAAGACGACAAAGTTTGCGTCCAGGTTAAAAAAATTTAAGGCATGCTGGTCTGATCCACTGCAAACTGGGGGCCCTGTCCCGTTCTAAATGCATAGTTACGAATTGTATTTCGAGTTTGACTCCTTTCAGTGTGGATACAGGCCATTTGACCCAATAAGTTCTCACCGATCCGAGGAAGAGTATCCCACCCACATCCATTCCCCATTACTCTGCATTTACCGTTACTCATATATCTCACTGACATATCTCTGAACACGATGGACAATTTAGCATAGACAGTTCACTTAAACTGCACATATGTGCGCTGTGAGAAGGGAACCGGAGAACACGGAGGTAACACAGGCGGACATTCTGGAATGTGCACGGGGAGGTTCTTGGGCTCAAAGGTGGCGTGTTTTAGTAGTTTCTGTCGTTTGTTCTTGGTGCTGCATTCGGTTCGTTAGAACATTGCTTTGTTTCAGAATGGTTCTCCCAGTCACTTAATTTTTCTGGAGGTGGAAGAAATGAATTTAGGAGTTTTACAAAAGGTGAGCAAGGCAAACATGTTGGAAGTGGCAGGCAAGGTAAAGTTGGGTTTGTGTTTGTTTGTGAGAAATGAATAACGACTTACAACAATCGCTCGGCATTCAAATATTGGTGGAAACGCCATCGGAATCATTGAAAATGGAATTTAATTGCAGGTGAAGCAACTTGAACATGAAGAACAATTGAAACAGTTTGAAATATGATTAAAATTAGAGTTAAAAGAAAAGGAGAAGAAGAAGAAAGACAGAAAAAAGAGAAGAAAAGCAGAACAAGAGATAGCTTTAAAGTTAAAAGAGAAAAGCAGAACAAGAGATAGCTTTAAAGTTAAAAGATAGTGATTGGACAGTAAAGTCGATTTCGAAGGATAGAGACGAAGGTAGAAAGTATGCTGAAATGGGAGGGCAGTGAGAATCAGCAAACCCATCGCAGACAAAGGTCTGAATGGGGACCTGTTTAAATATATACAGGAAATGTCAAAATATGATGAGAAGGAGGTAGAAGCCTTTTTAATTTCATTTCAGAATGTGTCGAAACAAATACAGTGGCCAGTGTGCATGTAGATTATTTTAACCAAATCAAGCAGTAAAACAAGTAACACATTTATATCACTGCCACAGGAGGTGTCTGGAGCTTTGAGAGTGTGAAGGAATTCATTTGAAGTGCATACGAGTTGGTGTGAGAATCCCATAAACAGCGTTTGACAAATCTAAGAAGGGATACTGACTGAATGTACATAGAGTTTGAAAGGATAAAACGAAGTAAATTTGCTAGGTATACAAGGACATTAAGAATAAAGCAAACCTGTGACGCTCTTCAAGAGATTCTTATTTTGGACAAATTCAAAATTTGGAAAAGCAGACTGTTAAAATGGCAAGGTTAAAAGCTGAAATGACTGACAATTAAAATGTTGTGCACAGAGCAAAGTTTGGCTTCTGTTGGAGATTGTGAAGAATGTTCAATATTTTCTTAAAACATATACCTGCAAGACGAAGTTTTACTGGCATAGCGAGGGAGTTGCAGCGAAACAAGTTAAAGTGTTAAGTGATACAGAACATATTAATCTTTGAAAAATGAGGAGGTTCGTTATTCAGTATGACGATTGAAGACATGAGAATTGCTCTGTTGTGTAAAGTGTGGTTAGAGAGTTCGTTGAAGTCTTCAACAGAAATATTCCACAACTGAGAAGAATACCTTGATTTTGGTGTCGACGTTACAACATTTCAGCATTTAAATTCCCAATAACCT
>NW_025210821.1:7355-12205 GCF_004010195.1 Chiloscyllium plagiosum
AAACAAGTTAAAGTGTTAAGTGATACAGAACATATTAATCTTTGAAAAATGAGGAGGTTCGTTATTCAGTATGACGATTGAAGACATGAGAATTGCTCTGTTGTGTAAAGTGTAGTTAGAGAGTTCGTTGAAGTCTTCAACAGAAATATTCCACAACTGAGAAGAATACCTTGATTTTGGTGTCGACGTTCCAACATTTCAGCATTTAAATTCCCAATAACCTGTTTGAGACTAATCTCTTTACTGATCATAATCCCTTAAAGTCTTTGGAGAAATGTAAGGCAAAAACTCCAGGCTTTTTTAAAGCAAATTTCATTTGGCCATCATTATATTTGTAAATTATGTAGGTGACAGAACAATGAACTATCTCGACTAGTGCGAAGAAAGACAACGGCATTCTTTGGCAGGATTACACAGAGTGAAACAAAATATATCCATGAATGTTTGCATGATTAATGTCAATTTCACATGGATGTGTTGTAGTCTACTAATACGGTAAAAATGAATTATTTACAATGAAGCAATCTTTGTGTATTGATGGTTCATTTTCATAAAGAGGGCGATTGACGATACTGTCATTTTTAAAAATAGATTGTTATCCCCGGCTTTTGTTTTTGAGGAGAGGCGTTAAAGGCAGGGAACCAGAACTGTCGCCTGAAAACGGAGGCATTTATGTTTTACTATAAAGTGGGTAGCAATAGATGGGCCGCGGCCAGTTCTCACAGACCAGGTCTTCTGGTTTTGTTTTTGGGTGCAGCAATCCGAAGCTGTTTGTTTTCCCAGAAGGTTTGGTGTTTCAATTCTTGATCCCTACTTCCTATTTTATCTAAATTATTACTTACATTAGTTCCTTCTGGATTGGACAATTGCATGTCAGATTCTGTGTTTGAAATTACCTTTTTGACAAGGATTTTGTTCAAGGGATGCGACTGCATTGGAACCCTTAAGTAGTAAATGGTATTGCATCTATTGTTAGCTAAGATTTCCAACAGAGAAACTATCCCAAATTGATCTTCTGTTTCATCGTATTTTAATTAGAGCGTTTAAATTGATTATATTATGATTAACGACGAGTGATTTGACCAGTCGCAGTACTGGATGATCTGCAACACACATTTCACATCTACGTTTAAAATAAGGAAACGTTAAGGTCCAGGCTTCCTTTCTTAAAATATTTTCAGGGGGTCTGTCCTGGTCCATAGCAGTTGTCGCTGGTGACCCTCTGACTGACTCCTGTTCGAAAAATTTATTGGAGATTTTGGAGATTACTTGCTGGAGATTGCGATGTCAGTTGCCTCAGACATTCAGGGAGACCTGAGTATTCGGTGACCCAGTTGTGGAAGGAGCATGGGGTCCGTAGTTACAGCATCGGGGTGTGCAACATGATCAGAATATTGAGCAGAGGCTGCAGAGAGGGCAAGGTCTGAAACTACGGAGTGCGTGTGTCTGCCACGTCCACCTCGGTATTTCCAGCATCAGCTTCCCAAACTACATTTAACCCAGGCTTAGAGTGTGAGGGGACCCTAATTCAACAAGGACCTGGTCAGAGAGCAGTGTCACCTACTTCAACATGTACTCCAGCTTCAGATCAGCGGAAGGGCGATGCGGCCAGTGGCGGTTATGTTCACTGTTTCATTCAGCTCTATGGTCCGAAATTTTCCAGGCAGGAATGGATGAAATATCCATCATCAAGCAGTATGTTGAAATTAATATTACCACTGATGGAGGATATAGATGGTGGATGAGGTGAATGCATTGTTTTCTCCTTCAACAGGGTGCTGCCAGATGTATCGTTGATTTCCCAGTTTAGTGGGATTCCCGATGGTATACAACGTTCTGCGGGCTCGCCATGTCAATGGGGAGAGGTAGAGGGACTGGTAGAATGCTCACTCCATTAATGTTGCTGGGTGACCATGCATAGTACATCATTTCGGTGAATTCCCACTTTTCTGGCAGCGGACTCAGCCTCTTCATTCAGAATCAGTCAGCCATTCCCATCGTCTTCGAGTCTCCACTTAGAAATACTTGATGGCATCTCGGATAAAGGCAACCACTTGTTACACGGTTCAAAGCACCCCTTATCATTCCCCACTGCTAATCAAACTCATCAAAATGTTTTGTGTATACTGAGTGCAAGGGGGCGACTGGGAATATCAGGGAGCAGACAATCAGGGAATTGGATCAAAACTTTCGATGTCTTCGGAAAAGTGTGAACCCTCCAGTCCTGTAATCCCTTTGCAAATATGAAATATGCACGGCTTTCCGTCATCCTGAGAGAAAACAAAGTCACAGGTTAACAATAAACAAGGTTTTAGAACAAAGAACATAGAACATTCCTGAGACGTTCTGGCCTTCAGCCTTGGATGTTGTACCAAACTGTGAAACCAGCCTGCAGCCCAGCTAATCTGCACTATTTAATTCCCATCCAAATGCCTATCCAATGACGATTTAAATGCACTTAATGTTGGCGAGTCTGATACACAGTTCAAAACACTCTCCCGCTCACCACACCCCACCACCAACCAACCAAATCAAAACATCCCGTGCGTACTGAGAGGAATGGGGCCAAGGCGAACATCAGGGAGCAGACCATCTGGGAGATGTAGCAACACTTCCAATTTCTGAACAGATCAGAGTGAATCCTCCAGTATACATTGTATCACTGTGTTTGTAATACCTTTTCATTTCAGTAATATAGTGCCTTGAATTCTTCCTGAATGAAAATAGGGTATGTATCATGTTATATTCCACCAGCCTAACTATTCTCCATCTACTTTACTTGTTTCTACCTATTTGCCAACTCTGCAGCTCCTCTTGATAAGTTAGTTGCTTGTTTGCCTTCATCTTGTCCCCAAATATGGTTTCAGTGCATTATTTCCATTCCTGTAAATCATTGATATAGATTGTTAATAGTTGAGAACCCAGCTCTGCTCACTTTATGACCCCATTGGTTACGTACTGTCAAACTGACCAAGACTGGTTTAACCCGAGTATCTGCTTCCTGATTGATAAACAGTCCTCCCCCGTTGCTGTGTAGCACATTTGAAGGGCTGAATGAGAACAAGGAGCATCCGTCAGTAATTCAGCCCCTCTAGTCTGCTCCATAGTGCAGTCATGGCTGATGTCATCTCGGCTTCAGCTCCACTTTCCTCCTCGGTCTTCATATCTCTTTATCTACGCAGTGTCCCAGCATCCACTGCACTCCGGTACAGTACATTACATAGGTTCACAACACTTCTAGGTAAGTACGTTTTCCTCACCCCTGTTTTAAATCTGCTCTGCCTTATCCGAAGACTATGATCTCTTGTGATAGTTTGCCCCACCTGAAGAAATGTCCATGCCACGTCTACATTGTCTATCGCATTTAGCATCTTACAGCCCTCAATGAGATCCCCTCTTATTCTCTTAAACTCCAGAGAGTACAGGCCTGAACTACTCAATCTTTCGCCATAAGACAGATTTCCCATCTCGAGGATCAGTCGAGTCAACTTCATTTGAATTGCCTCATATGCGAATATATCCCTCCTGAAGTGAGGCCATCACACGGTCCTCCAGTTGTAGTCTCACATATGCCTTGTTTAGATACAGTAACAGTCTCGACAATTAGACTCCATTCTTTCCTACATTTGCACTGAAATTGCAATTGCCTTTTTAATTACCTGCTTGACCTGCATGTGAGTTACCTGTCATATGCACAAGGACACAAAGATCGCTCTGCCCGTTAGCATTCTGAATCTTTCCTTCATTTCAAAAATGTTCTTTTCTCTTACCCTGGCCGAATTGAATAACCTCACAGTAATTGACATGAATTTTCTTTGCTAAATGTTGGCTCATTCACTCAACCCATCCATATCTGTTTATAACTCCCTTACATCTTCACTGTAAAGCAATTTCTCACCATTGTTAGTGTCATCTAAAATTTGGTGATGGTAATTTCTGTCCCATCAACCGAGTACTAATGGGGATTGCAAATAGTTGAGGTCGGAGAACTGAAATCCATGGCATCCCAGAAAATGCATTTTGCCAACCGAAAATGAACCATTTATTCTAATTCACTGTGTTTTGCTGATTCACAAGTCCTCTATCCAAGCTCATCAATTGCTCGTAAACAGGCTTGAAGGATTACGAACATTCCTGTTGCTATGTAGGACTTCTAGGGCTGAAGGGTCTCCTGTGTTCCTGCATAATACTCTGGAGATATTGAGAGGTGTTCTGCTGCATTCCTGAAATGGGATTGAGAGAGTGATTGGTCTTCTCCTGTTCCCATACAGCAAACAAGTGAACTACCTCCTCCTTTCTCATAAAAATGTCTGATAGTTTGTGACCTTCTCCTTTTCCTATGCTACCGCCGCAATGGGCTAAATGGTATCTTCTTATCCCAAAGTAACAATCTCGAGTCTCTCTGTGGTCTCTTCTAGTTTCTGTGCTACAGATATGAGGGGGCTGAAAGTTCTGATCCTGTTGCTGAGTTACAGGACACTGGTGCTGCATGGCCTATTGTCAGTCCAGTGTTATAGGCTCGAGGGTTATTTTCCTCCCATTGTAACTGTATATCAGGCGGCAGGGTTGAATAGCTTTACCCTGTTCCGCCTTAACAGGTTCGAATGCCTGAACATACTTTTCCCGTGTTACTGGCTGGAGAAGTGGAATGAATTACTCTATTGGCTTTGTTATTGGCTTCTGTTTTGACTCCTTCCAGTGTTGTATGTTAAAACAAGATCATTTTTCATTCTTGTATAATCCAAAGGGTACTGGATTAACCTCATCATCCTTTCCATATATGCTAACACGTTCATTCAAGGAATCAGTTGAGGGAATCATCTCTGAGCTACTTCCAATATTAGAATATC
>NW_025210821.1:14622-20775 GCF_004010195.1 Chiloscyllium plagiosum
AGGAAATGATGTCATGTATTCAAAAGGAACTAATTGAAAACCTTGTTCAAAGGGGATATTTTGCGCGTCGTGGTCATATTGGAATTAAAATGACGTCTGAATCCAAAGCATTGTTGTGTTTTTGAAATCGCGGTGATAAGAATGAGTGATGCAAGCCATGAACGTATGAGGGGCAAGTTAGTTTCAATAAATTGGAAAATACATGATGTAAATTTATGGAAGACAGGTAATAGCGGTTGTTTAACATAGAAACATAGAAAAAGTACATCACAGAACAGGTCCTTCGGCCCAAAGGTGTTGAGCCGAGATTTAATCCGAATGTAAAATATACTAACTTAACCTACGCAACCCTCAACTCACTGCTATCCATGTGCATGTGCAGCAATCGCTTAAATATCCCCAATGACTTAGCTTCCACACCTCAGCTGGCAATGCACTCCATTCATTCACAACTGTCTGTGTAAAGAACCTACCTCTGATGTTTCCTTTATACCTTCCTCCCAATATCTTCAAACCATGACTTCTCGTACAAGTCAATCCTGCCCTGGGGAAAAGTCTCTGGCTATTGACTCTATTTATTTCTCTCATTGTTTTGTACACCTCGATCAGCTCTCCTCTCTTCCTTCTTCTCTCAAGAGAGAAAAGTCTGAGCTTATTCAACCTTACTTCATAAGGCAAGACCTCCATTCCAGGCAGAATCCTGGTAAACATTCTTTGTACCGTCGATAAAACCTCTGTATCTTTCCTATAGTAGGGCGACCAGAACTGGACACAGTATTCAGCGTGTGGTCTCACCAACGACTTGTGAAGCAACAGCAAAGTCTCGCGGCTCTAAAACTCAATACTTCTGTCATCGAAACACAATAATGTGTAAATTGTTCATATTTACATACTAAGTGCAAAAATTAAAAGGTGAGTAAATTTTGGTGAACAAATTAAGCTAAAAATTGAATCCGTTCAAAGTAATTCTGTAACGGTTAACGAAAAAGCTTAGATTCCCCATTAGATCAAAGGAAGCGGCTTCGAACAAAAATGTGGTAGGCCAGTGAGTTCAGTGAAATGAAGGATCTCGCAAAGGTGGATCAAGGCACTGAGAAGATATTCAAACATGGAACTAGAAGGCAAACGAGTAAGAAACATCGACTACCAAAAAGCTTCTAGCAATATATGAAAGTGAAATAAAAGCAAGGTCAAATGTCAAACAGAGAATGTCTGGATAGCATAACTTATTGTGGATAATAAATAAATGACAAGGACACGAAACAGTTACTTTGTGTCTGTCTTCATGGAGAAACATCCAGAAAATCTCGCAGAAATACCAAGTAACCATGGGACTTGTTTAACTAACGACTAAATTAATTTATATGAGTCATGAGGTTGTATTTACGAAGAAATCTAGACTGAGTATTGATAACTCTGACTGACCAGATGTATTTCACGCCAGAATTTTGGAGGAAGCAGCAACAGATATATTTATTGCTTTGGAAATCACTGTGTTAATTTCTCGTACATTCTGCAAAGGTAGGAAGCCAGTCTGGAGAACGACAGACTAGTTAAGTTGTCCTCGGCAGTCAGAAGTCTTTTGGACTCCAGACAAAGAACGTGATATTAGATATTTAGAAGGTAATGGCAAAACTGAAGAGTATGATAATGCATCTTTAAAAGTAAATTCATAGGTTGCATGTTTTAAAAATGGTTTGAAGATTATTCTTGTTTGCACAAAGAGTTGTATACCAATGGATATGGTATAGCTGGATATTCAGCAGGATGTTTGTTTAACAAATTCACTGATAAAGCTATTAGGAAATGTTAAAGCGAGAGTTATTGGGAGGAAAATGTGCTAAGGGAAAGTAAAAGGTAGATTTATAGTAATATAAATGAAATTGGGAAGATACAAGTAAAGATGTCCTGTGCCATTTACATAGAGAGTTGGTAAGAATGTATCTGCAGTGTTGCGTGGTGTCTGAATAGATTAGATTCCCCTCCAGTGTGAAACATGTCCTTCGGGCCAACAACACTGTGAAGAGTAACACACCCAGACCCATTTCACTCTGACAAATGCACCTAACACTACGGGTAATTTAGCAACGCCAATTCATCTGAACTGCACATTTTTGGTTTGTGGCAGTAAACCGAAGCACCCGGAGGAAACCCATGCAGACACTGGGAGAATGTGCAACCTCCACACAGAAAGTCGCGCGACGCTGGAATCAAACCTGCGTTCCTGGCACTGTGAGGCAGCAGTGATAACCACTGAACCATCGTGCCGCCCCACTGCCCCGGAGTCCCAATCTAAGAAAGAATGTATTGACTACAGAGGAACTACAGTGGAAATTCTCCAGATTAATCCCTCAAATGGCAAGGTTATCTGATGGGGAAACCTGGCCTGTGTTGTCTAGCTTTTCAAAGAATTGAGTTGATCTCAGTGAAACTTTGATAATTCACACAGAGAGTCTGACGAATACAGGGGCATGAAGAATTGCAACAGGTTTGAGTGAATCCCAAGATATTCTACAAGGACATCAAGCAAAACAGGAACATTTCGGACCCATGAAGAAACATCAAAGGGACAATCTATGTGTGAAGCTGGGGAACATTGACAGATTGTGACATGAGAGATTTACATCTGTTATATTTGGGAGAAAGAGACTGCAGGTACAAATTGCAAGAAGAATCTCACCAAAGGGGATCTGCCAGAGTACTGGAGAAGTGCTAAGGTGGTTTCACATTATTGTAAGGGTGGTAGAGGTAGACCAGAGATTTATAGACCAGCGAGCATGAGGTATGTGCTAGCGAAAGTGTTAGAGAAAATAAGAAAGGAGAAAATTGATCTCCTCTGAGAGGCAATGTTTGATAGTCGTCACGACGTTATCAGAGAGAAGTAACGCATGATGAATTTGATTTAATTAGTTGAAGACATCGTTTATTTAGTTTTTCAGCAAGGCCCTTGACAAGCCCCACGTGGGAAACTGATAAAGAAAGTAAAATATTATGGTATTTTGGGTAATGTGGAAAGTTACATGAAAAAGTACCCTCTTGGCAGGAGACAGAGAGTTGTGGTAGAGGGTGTTTGTGTGGGTGTGTCCCTTCTTATTTGTGTTATTAATAAATAATGGGCTGGAGACCTGTTTCTGTGCTGTGTCCCTTCTTATTTGTGTTATTAATAAATAATGTAAATGACAATGTTGGGGGGTATGTGGAGAGTGTGACAAGTAAAATTGTGTTTGACTCAAAGATTGGCCAAGTGGTTTGCATGAGGATGAAGGTCTAATTTTACCGGAATATATAGACGGAATCGTCAGATCAATTGCAGATGGAATGTAACTCTGATAAATATGAGGTGATGCATTTTGTCAGAAGGAGCCAGACAGGGGTGTACTCAGTGAAAGGCAGCATTGTAGAGAGCTCAAAGGGTCCTTCTCCACAGGTCCCTCAATGTGACTCGTCAGGAGAACTGACGAGTTACGAAGTCATAGGAGACGGTGGAGCTAGAGTTTATCCATCCAGCCATAGATTATAAGAGCTATACAGGACTTTGATTAGGCCAAGGTGGAATACTGTGTGACGTTCTGAGAGCCACATAAAATGAAATATGCGATTGCACTGGAAGGATTGTAGAGTATGTTTCCTGGGATGGAGTAAATCAGCTTTAAAGAGAAGTTGGATAAGCTCGGATTTTTTGCTTTGGAGCAGAGAAGGCTGAGTTGGATATGATTCTGAAGATAAGACTACGAGGGGCATGGTCAGCGTGGATAGAAAGAAGCGGTTCCTTTTCGTCAACAGGCCAATATCAAGGAAACAGACTTTTAAAATGAAGGTTTGAGGTTTAGAAATGAATTTATTATTGCTTTTACCCAGAGGGGTTTGGAGTCTGAAATGCATTTCCTGAGTTGTGACTTGTCAGGGTAAATATGTAACTGTTAAAAGGTACCTGGAGGAGCACTTGAAACATCATAACATTCACGGTGACGGGTGTCTTGTAAAAAAAGTGGGACTAATGTAGACCATGCTGTGTTGCTGCTGGTATGGAGTTGAAACTTCTGTAATTGTTTCTTACATTGTGGAATGTCAATCATTCAACAGCTAAAGGCAGGATTGTTTGGGTTATGCTGAGTATATTAACACGATAGTAAGTGTGGAATGTAAATAGCTTCTAAATGTAAGTCAATGGGAAAAGGAACAAAGAACAAGTGCAGGTTCTTTCCAGTCTGAAACCAGAGAATGGAAGTAGACAACTGGGAAATGACAGAATTATGTAGAAACTACTTTAGTTCTTTCTTCACAAAATAAAAATAAATTAAAAACAAAACATAAGGTAATAAATCTTCCCAGCACTAAAAAGAAGCCTAAGTCTGGTGATAAAAAGGAAAGCAATAAATAAAATTAGTAAGTTACAGTGTTGGACAAAAGATTAGTATGCAAGGAATGTGCAAAAATAAAATCATAATAGATTTGTGAATTGGGAATCAGACTGGGAATCAGACTGGTTTGGAAAACATTAGTGAAGGAATGAGTGCAATACATTTCGATTCTCAAAAAGTTTTTGATAAAGTCCCAAACCTTGTGTGTAAAGTCAAAACTTATTGGATTGCGGGTAATATTTGGCCTTGGTTTTAAAATGGGAGAGCTGGCAAGAAACATTAATTCCGAATAAAACAATGTTTCCTCACAGTGGAAGGCGCGGGGGATATAAAAGTGTTCGGTGTTCGGCCCCAGCTCTTTCCTATATATCAAGCCTGCTTAAGGCACTTAACGATGTTGATTGTCAGTGGGTGAGGTGGATGTAAAAAAGCTCCAAAGTGATACAGAGAAGTGTAGTGAATGGGCAAACACGTGGCAGATGAAGAGCAATGTGGGTATTTGTGACATTGTGCAATTTGGAGGGAGAAAGTAAAACAGCAGCCTGCTATTTGAAGAGGGATTGCTTGGTAATGTTGATAATTAAAGGGACTTATGATGTAGATTTTGTTTCCTACTGTGCAGACCTCCGAGTTCCATGCAGGGCAGTTGCTCAGAATCCAGGCGTCAGTACTGGGAACGTCTTTGGAATGCTGACCAGTGTACACTGACCTTCCAAATCGTTAGCTGTAACATTGACAAGGATCTGGATCGACTTGTACACCAGTCACTGAAAGCGACATTGTCGGAGCAGAAAGCAATGAGGAAGATAAATATTGTGTTGACCATGATTGCAAGGGGATTTGAGACCAGGAGTAAGAGGGGCTTTGTGCAGCTGTGCAAGACCTCAGTGAGATCCCATCGCGAACATTGTCCAGGACCGTATGTGTTTTTTGTCTCCTTACCGAATACAGGATAAACCTGACGTTGAGGGAATACAGCGAAGGATGACCAGACTGATTTCTGGGATGCAAGGCTTGTTGTGGGAACAGAGTTTGGGGCGAGTGCACCTGTGTCCCATGGACTTTAGGAAAATGAGTGGAGATCTTAGTTAAATATATAAAACTCTGACAGGATGACAGGGAAGGGTGGGACCTCCAAAACAAGGGGCCACAGTATTAGGTACAAACATGCCACTCTGCATTGAGATGACAATAAATGTTTGCTCTCAGAAACTGATGAAGCTGGGTAATTTATTCCCACATAAGGCTGTGGAAGATAAGATACTGAATATGAATACTGATTTCCAGACACGAAAGCCGATAGAAGTGACGCAGCACTACGTTGTGAAGATCAAGAGTCAGACATCATTGCATTGAATTTGTGAACAAAACGATGGATTGAAGGGACTGCTGAGGTTAATAATTAATATTGTTCAAAAAGTCAGTCACAATTATGGATAAGTCCATTATGTGCGAGGAATACATGATGGGGTTATTCAACCATGAACTAGAATGTGTTCTGGTCAATGTGTTGAATCGGGAACTCATTTCCTGATGATTCTGTGCAGGCTGTGTGAAAACTCTGTAAATGTTGTCGCCAGCTGTCCATTGGTAGAAAGGAGGTGTCTGCAGGTTCGACAGTACTGTATTTCCTGTTCCCTTTTTTCAATATAGAGACAGGTGTCGGGTGTTCTGTGCATGTCCATCCTTTCTTTAAGATCTTAGAACGGTTTGATGCAATTGTGTGTCTTGCTTGGCCCTTTCAGAGACCACTGAAGATTGTATCAAATACCTATGTGTCTGGAGTCATCTT
>NW_025210822.1:0-10475 GCF_004010195.1 Chiloscyllium plagiosum
GGGTCTGGGAACATAAGACATAGGAGAAGGAGTAGATATCTAACCCCTCATACATACGCCACCAATCAGTATGACCAATACTGATCTCCCTCAAAGTTAAACATCACACAACACCAGGTTATAGTCCAACAGGTTTAATTGGAAGCACTAGCTTTCGGAGCACTGCTCCTTCATCAGGCGGTTGTGGGAAGATCTACCTCAATCTCACTTTAACCCTTACTCCCCGCACGCTTTAATTTATAGAGATCCTAAAAATCCATTTATCTCAACCCTAAACATACTCACTGATGAAACATCCATAAACCTCTGGGATAGAGAATTGTAAAACTCACAATCTTTTGATTTTTAAAATTCATCTTCATCTCAGTTCTAAATGATTAACCTGTTACCCTGAGCCTCTGCCCGAGCTCCCCATGTTCTAGGGCGGCCTGGTGGCACAGTGGTTAGCACTGCTGCCTCACCGCGTCAGGGACTAGGGCAACTGACTGTGTGGAGTTTGCACATTCTCCCCGTTTCCTCCCACAGTCACAAAGATGTGCAGGGTCAGGTGAATTGGCCATGCTAAATTGCCCATAGTGTTAGGTGAAGGGGCAAGTGTAGGGGTATGGGTGGGTTGCTGTTTGGAGGGTCGGTGTGGACTTGTTGGGCCGAAGGGCCTGTTTCCACACTGGAGGGAATCTAATCTAGACTCCCCAGATAGGGGACACTGTCTACCCTGAGGTCTTGCTGTCTCGCTGTCTCCTGATAGCTTTCATTGCGATCACTGCTTATTCTTTGAAGCCTCAGAGAATACAGACCCGACGTACGCGGCCTGTCACCATCAGTGAGCCCTCTCCTCCCCAACACCAATCTCAATGTGAAACTGAAAGAACTGGGGATGCTGTGAACCAGAAACAGAAATTGCTGGAAAAGCTCAGCGGGTCTGGCAGCATCTGTGGAGAGAAATCAGAGTTAATGTTACAGGTCCAGTGAGGAAAGGTCAGTCGGCCCAAAGCGTTAATTCTGATTTCTCTCCACAGATGCTGCCAGACCCGCTGAGCTTTTCCAGCAATTTTTGTCTTTGTCACCAATCTAGATGTATTGATTGTGCACAAATCAAAGGTTAATCAATTCTTGTCTGCTACTTTGGCTATTATAGAGATAGTCAAAGATAAGCCGTGATTGTATTGAGTGGTGGACTGGCTTGAAGGGCCGAAGGGCTCATACCTGCTGCTGCTTCTTATGTGCTTAGTCCAAAGAAAGTGGGGCAATGAAATACTGATGGGGAGGTAGCACTGGTTGTCATCAGTGTACGTGTGGAACCTGTGGTGTTTTAAAACGACATCGCTAAGGGGCAGGTTCTAAAAGAAAAATAGAGGGATTCATACAACAATCCTTGAGGAATACCAAAGGTAACTGGGCAGGAATGGAGCTGAGATTCTGGATTAGAGTGGTGCTGGAAAAGCACAGCAGTTCAGGCAGCATCCGAGGAGCAGGAAAATCGACGTTTCGGGCAAAAGCCCTTCATCAGGATGAATCACTCTAATCCAGAATCTGGTGTCCAGCATCTGCAGTCATTGTTTTTAACCTAGGAATGGAGCTGAAACCATTTCAAGAGGTTCTCTGGCTAAGACCAAAAATGCAGCAGAAATTCATTTTTATCTGCCGTGGGAAATAGACTTCCTGTCTCCTACTTCAAGGTGCAGTCTGAGGAGTTTTACTGGAATCTCTACAGATTACTGACCTTGATCTGTTCTCTGTGTGTGTGTGTGCCCTGTCTATGGCACATTATTAGAATCATTGTTTCATATTTCAAAATCTCTCCACTACTCCCTCCTTTAAGATCAATCTTAAACCTATTTTCGTCTGCCATCACTGTGTCCGTTTCTGTTTTCATTTGTGAAGATCTTAGAGATACAGTGTAAACAAAAGTTATTGTTTGTATGATATATAGTCAAGGCAGCATAGAGGGAGCTTTACTCTGTATCCAGGCTGTACTTGCCCTGGGAGGATGTGATGGGACTTGAGCTTTCTTTTTAATCAATCAGGGGATGTGGCCGTTACTGGCTGGGCCAGTATTTTTACTTGGAAGTAAACTTGGAGAAATTGCAAACTGTGAGGAGGAGCTCAGTGTGGAACATCAAAAGGACATTGACAAGTTGGTGAAGTGGGTGATAGGGGGCAGGTCAGGCTCAATGTGGAGCAGCGTGAGATGATGCACTTTGATTGGAGGAACATTGAAAGGCAATATAGGTAGCCCTCGCTATCCGAAAGTGGAACATTCCCAGGAAACCTTTCGGAAGTCGAGAATGGTGTAAAGCGCAGGTGCGTGATTTATATGGAAAAAACTTTAACCATTTTTCATAAAAGCGAAAATCCTCTTCGGATTCATGAAAACAGGTACTAAAGTAGGTCTTCCATAAACGCGGAATTATGTAAGGTGAACATTTGAAAAGCAGGGGATACCTGAACAAAACAGTAGGTACAATTACAAGTGCAGGAGCAGAAGGACCCATGTGTATGTCTGCACAGACCATTGAAGGTGACAGGAGCCGAGCAATCGCGGCACAGCCTACACTGGTTGGACTCATATCTGGCACCCAGAAAGATGGTTGAGGTTGTTGGAGGTTGGTCATCTCAGCTCCAGGACATCTCTGCAGGAGTCCCTCAGGGGAGTGTCCTCGCCCCAACCATCTTCAGCTGCTTCATCAATGACCTTCCCTCCATCATACGGTCTGAAGTGGAGCTGTTCACCAATGACTCCACAATGTTCAGAACCATTCGCAACTCCTCAGGAACTGAACAGTCCATGTTGAAATCCAATAAGATTTGGACAATGTCCTGGCTTGAGCTGACAAATTCTGGATTAGTGGTGCTGGAAGAGCACACCAGTTCAGGCAGCATCCGAGGAGCAGCGAAATTGACGTTTCGGGCAAAAGCCCTTCATCAGGAATAAAGGCAGTGAGCCTGAAGCGTGGAGAGATAAGCTAGAGGAGGGTGGGGGGGGGGGTGGGGAGAAAGTAGCATAGAGTACAATAGGTGAGTGGGGGAGGAGATGAAGGTGATAGGTCAGGGAGGAGGCCCAGGACCTCCATGTCCTCGGCAGAGTGGGAGGGGGAGTTGAAATGTTGGGCCACGGGGCGGTGGGGTTGATTGGTGCAGGTGTCCCGGAGATGTTCCCTAAAGCACTCTGCTAGGAGGCGCCCAGTCTCATCCATCAAAGTTTTACCTGCACATCCACTAATATCATTTATTGTATCCATTGCTCCCGCTGCGGTCTCCTCTACATTACCTCTCCCCACCCTCCTCTAGCTTATCTCTCCACGCTTCAGGCTCTCTGCCTTTATTCCTGATGAAGGGCTTTTGCCCGAAACGTCGATTTCACTGCTCCTCGGATGCTGCCTAAACTGCTGTGCTCTTCCAGCACCACTGATCCAGAATCTGGTTTCCAGCATCTGCAGTCATTGTTTTTACCTTGAGCTGACAAATGGCAAGTAACATTCCCACCACACAAATTCCAAGCAATGACTGTCTCCAATAGAGACAACCTTGACATTCAATGATGTTGCCAGTCCTGAATCCCCAACTATCAACATCCTTGGAGTTCCCATTGACCGTAAACACAGCCGGATGCACCATATAAATATAGTGGCTACAAGAGCAGGCCAGAGGCTAAGAATGACTCCCCAAAGCCTATTCACCAGCCACAACGCACAAACCAGCAGTGTGGTGGAATACTCCCACATTCCTGGATGACTGTAGCTCCAACAACACTCAAGAAACTCAACACCATCCAGGACAAAGCAGCCTACTTGATTGACATCATTATAGCCACAAGCACTGACTCTCTCCACTACCGTCGCTTAGTAACAGCAGTGTGTTCTATTTACAAGGTCCACTGCAGAAATTCACCAAACATCCTTAGACAGCACCTTCCAAGCCCACAACCACTTCCACCTGAAAGGATAAGGGCAACAGATACTCAGGAACATCGCCACCAGCATCCTGACTTGAACATATATCACCATTCCTTCCCTGTACTGGGTCTAAACCATGGAATTCCCTCCCGCAGAGCACTATGCTTCAAACGACAGCACATGGTCTGCAGCTGTTCATGAAGGGCAACTCACCACCATCTTCTCAAGGGCCACTAGGGAGCCAGTAAATGCTGGTTTGCTGAGATTGGCCACATCCCACGGGTGAACAAAACAAAGGACAGGTGAACACGGCAATAAATATGGCATATGGTGTTCTCAGTTTTATTAAAAGCAGGGAGAGTACAAGAGCAAAGAGCTGACGTGAAGTTGTCTGTCCTCAGCTGGTGTATTGTGTCCATCATACGGGAAGGATGTGAATCCATTCGAGAGCGCTCAAGGTAGTTCCAGGAGTGAGAAACGTCAGTGATGAGGATAAATAGAAGAAGTTTAGACTGTTCTCTTTGGAGAGAAGAAAGCTCAGAAGAGATTTGACAAGAGATTTTCAAATCATGAGTGGGTTGGACAGAGTAGATAATGTGAAGCTGTTCCTGCCCGTTAAAGGATCAAGAACGAGAGGCTATAGGTTTAAGGTACTATGCAAATGAAGCAAGAGTGATCTGAAATTGTCACTGGGTAATTGAAGCAGTTCAGGCGGATGGCCTCCTGTACTGTAAGAATTCCACAATTATATTACTCATCCCTAATTGCCCCTGGTAAAGGTGGTAGTCAGCTGCCTTCTTGAGTAACTCCAGTCCTCATAGTGTAAGGACACCCACAGTGCTGTTCAGAAGGGAGTTCTGACTCAGTGGCAAAGGAGGAACAGCGAGATATTCCCAAGTCAGAATGCTGTGTGACTTGGAGAACTTGCAGATGATGGTGTCCCCATGTATTTGCTGCCATTGACCTGTCAGACAGTAAAGGTCTCAAGTTGGAAGATGATCTCGAAGGAACATGACTGAGCGAGGATGGAAATGCATTGGAGGTGGCTCAGAGGTTTTCTAGATTGGTAATTAAATGAGTACATTGGACAGTCTGAGCTTGTTATTATAGGAGCTTAGAAGGGTGAGAGGTGACTTTCTCGAATTGTATAGGAGCCTGGTCTTGACAAACTGTCAATGGGAAGGACGTTTTCTCTTGTCGGGGAGTCAAGAATTAGGGGGCAATATTTTAAATGTTGGGGCCAAACTTTCAGGACAGAGATGATAATTGTTTTTCACTCAAGTACTAATGTGACTTTGAAATTCTCTGCCACAGGAGACAATGCTGACATAGTCATGGAACATATTTGTAAGTTGGAGGGAATAGATTCATGTTAGGCAGGGGAATTGAAAATATTTGGGGGGGTGGGGGATGGTAATATGAACTTTGAAACACAGACAGATCAGACATTGATCTATTTGATTGGTCGAGCAGGCTCAAGGGGCTAAATGGCCGACTCCTGCCCTTATTTTGTGAGAGTGTATGAGTTATTGCTGCACCTCTCTTGGATGGTACAGACTGCTGCTGCTGCGCATCAGTGGTGATGGTGTAAGATCAAGGAACAGAATTAGGCCATTCAGCCCATCAAATCTACTCCACCATTCGATCATGGCTCAAATGTTTCTCAATCTCATTCTCCTGCCTTCTCCCCATAATCCTTGACCCCCTTTCTAATTAAGAACCTCTCTCTCTCTCTCTCTGCCTTAAATACCCTCAATGACTTGCCCTCCACAGCCCTCTGCAGCAATGAGTTCCACAGATTCCCCACCCTCTGGATGAAGAAATCCCTCCTCCTTTCTAATTAAGAACCTCTCTCTCTCTCTCTCTCTGCCCTCCACAGCCCTCTGCAGCAATGAGTTCCACAGATTCCCCACCCTCTGGATGAAGAAATCCCTCCTCATCTCCGTTCTAAAGGGTCAGCCCTTCACCCTGAGGCTGTGCCCTCAGGTCCTAGTCTCTCCTACTAGTGGGAACATCTCCTCCATGTCCACTCTCTCCAGGCCTCTCAGTATTCCGTAAGTTTCAGTTAGATCCTCCCTCAAACTTCTAAACTCCATGGTGTACAGACCCAGAATCCTCACCTGCTTCTCATTTGACAAGTCCTTTATCCTCAAGATTATTGCTGTAAACTTCCTCTGGACACCCTCCACATCCTTCCTTAGATACAGGGCCCAAAACTGCTCACAATATTCCAAATGCAGTCTGACTACAGCCTTATACAGCCTCAGCTGCACATCTCTGCTCTTGTATTCTAGCCTTCTCGAAATGGATGCGAACATTACATTTGCTTTCTGAACTGCTAACTGAAGCTGCCTGTTCACAATAAGAGAATGAGGAGAAAGTGAGGTCTGCAGATGCTGGAGATCAGAGCTGGAAATGTGTTGCTGGAAAAGCGCAGCAGGTCAGGCAGCATCCAAGGAGCAGGAGAATCGACGTTTCGGAATGCTGGATGAGGACTCCCTATTCTTTGTACTTCCACTGTCCGAAGCCTTTACCCATTTTGAAAAGAAAACAGGAGCAAATGGTGAAAGTGATGGCTGAGGTGTTAATTAATCAGGGGCTGCTCTGGACTCCCTGTTTCCGACCTGCTTTTGTACCTACTGTGTTTGTAGGGGCTGGTCCACTTCAGGTTCTAGTCTCCCAGGATGTTGATAGTGGGGGATTCAGTGGGAGCCACTGAAAATCAAAGGGTAATGGTTGTGCTTTCCTCTCTTCAAGCTGGTTCTTACCTGGCATTTCAAAGGCATGAATATTACTTCCCACATATGAGGTCAACTGTCCCAGAAATTGCTGTATATGACACAGACTGCTTCAGTATCTGTGAATAATGTTGAACAATGTGCAGTCATCGGCGAACATCTCCTCTTCTGAACTCATGACAGAGGGAAGCTCATAGAATCATGCGGTACAGGAGAGACCAGATTATTGAGAAAGCAGCTGAAGATAGATGGGCCTAGAATACTCCCCTGAGGAACTCCCACATATAGTTCTGGAGCTGAGCTAACTGACTTCCAACTACAACTATCTTCCTCATTGCCAAGTATGACTCCAACCAGGGAAAGATTTTCCCTGATTCCGGTTTTACTCGGTTTTCCTTGACGCCACACTCAGTCAAACGTGGCCTTGATGTCGAGGACAGTGGTCTGTTTAATTTGTTTTCTCCCAAGGTGCACACGTGGCCAGCAACTTCTGGAACTAGGAGTAAACGCTGTGATCCATGAAAACACACCAACTGCTGTGTGTGAAACATCGGAGTAGCTGCATCGGGAAATACTGGTAAGGGGCACTCTCACTTCACCTCAGGGATTCAGCTCTTACGTCTCCGTTTGGAGTGAGGCTGCAATGAGGTCAGGGACAGAGTAGCCCTGGCACAATCCAGACTGAGTTTCGGTGAGGTTATTTCTTTGCCAGTGACACTGTCAATGATCCCTTCCATCACTTTGCTGATGATCGAGAGGGGATTGAACGGATGGTAATTGGCTGGGTCGGATCCATCTAACATTTTGTGCAGAAGGCATACCTGGACAATTTTCCAAATACTGGGTCAATGCCAGTGTTAACTCTGTATCTGGCCAATGCCCAGTTAGTAGATGCACCAAGTTTAGACAGGGCTTTAGTTTGTCTGTACAGGAGCTGCACCTTCCTTCCAATATCGTACAACACCACAGTGGCACATACTCCACTCAACAACACTATCTGTACCTTTCTCTCATTTATTCACTCGAGGGATTTGATGTCACTGGCTGGGCCAGCATTTATTGCCTGTCCCTAGTTGCCCTTGAGAAAGTGGTGAGCTGGCTTCAGTCCGCATAGTGTAGGTAGACCCAGAATTCCCATATTCGAGGGAATTCCATGATTTTGATCCAGTGACAGTGAAGGAATCTATTTCCAAGTCAGGATGGTGATTGCCTTGGAGGGGGGCTTGCAGATGGTGGTCTCACAATGTACCTGCTGTCCATATTCTTCCAGGTGGAGGTGGTCATGGGCTTGGAAGGTGTTGCCTGAGGAGTTTTGGTGAATGTTATAGATAATACACACTGCTGGTACTGAGCATCGTTGGTGGAGGGAGCGAAGGTTTGTGGATGTGGGGCCAGTTAAGTGAGTGGCTTTGCCCTGGATGCATTGGGTGGCACAGTGGTTAGCACTGCTGCCTCACAGCGCCGGAGACCCGGGTTCAATTCCCGCCTCAGGCGACTGACTGTGTGGAGTTTGCACGTTCTCCCCGTGTCTGTGTGGGTTTCCTGCGGGTGCTCCGGTTTCCTCAGGTCAGGTGAATTGGCCATGCTAAAATGCCCGTAGTGTTAGGTTAGGGGTATGGGTGGGTTGCGCTTCGGCGGGTCGGTGTGGACTTGTTGGGCCGAAGGGCCTGTTTCCATACTGTAATCTAATCTAAACCTTCTTGAATGTTGCTGAAGCTGTCCCCATCCAGACATGTGGGTGGGGAGTCAGTGACTCGCTGCAGTATTCCTAGCCTCTGACCTGCTTTTGTGACCACTGTATTTATATGGCGAGCCCATATAAGTTTTTGGTCAATAGTAGCCCCCAGGACGTCGAAAATGGGAGATTCAGTAATTGGCAACACCATGGAATATCAAGGGCTGGTTAGATTGTCTCTTGGTGGAGATGGTTATTGCCCTGGTATTTGTACGGCACAAATGTTACTGGTTAACCCAAGCCTGGATATTGTCTAGATTTTGTTGCATTTGAACATGGACTGCTTCAGGATCTAAGGAGTCACATGTGATGCTGAACATTGTACAATCATCAGCAAACATCCCCACTTCTGACCTTATGGTCAAGAGATGGTCTGAGGTTTCTGGGCAAGAGCAGTTCATTACAGAGTATTTTGGTCTGTTAGTGCACTGTTGATCAAGATTCCAGCATCTATCAGCCCTAAAACTGAATCAGACATGGCCTATCGATTCTTGCTGAATCTGCATTGGATCCCCAACATCCTACGTAATCCAAAACACTTAAACAATTCTCGGATCATCACCTCAGAACTGATTTTTTTTTCCTTTTCTACAACCCAGAAGAGCTGTTATATGTAACTGAGCGACCTTCACCAAAAACACCATAAGTTGTTTTCCATTCTTTTTAAACTAATAACCACCACCAATAAAAATAGTAATGTAGTTAATCCAATGTTTACAGGTAAAACCTGTTAAGGGCAATGCAATCCATCAGAAATGAGGGAAGGTAAGAAGAGGGCACGGGACTAAATCAAAATGGAGTGGGAGGGGGAAAGAAAGCACTGTATCCCCCCCCCCCCCCCACAGTACCCACCTCTCTCTGAAGGCATCCAGAGCATTAATGGGCACCACGTGCTCCCTTTCTGAGGATACCCAGACATGAGCATGAAAGAGATGCAGACAGTCAGCAGAGATGACCCTCCCCTGCACAGCCTGTTTATAGCCAGCTGGCTAGGCCCAGGAGCAGAACCACAAGGAGGCCTTCTGATCTGCCCACACTTCTCCACATTGGGTACCCAAAGAACAGGAGCGTGGGGCTGAAATGCAACCAAAAACACAACAAAACATTTAAAAACTAACTAAAAAAGGGGGGTGCCATCACTAAACAGTTTGTCACTTCCAATGTCAGCAGCATCCCTGGAATATGTCACCAGGTTGGCAAATCAGAGTCTGAAAGCCTGGAACATGAATGTCACCAACATATTTGACCACAGGACAACACAGTGGCTAAGCCTGGCCCTGATGGCAGCGGTTTAAACAACAATAGAAAGCAATTCTGGCTGCTTTGTTTGGCTCTCTGTAGCACAGAGGTAACGCAAGCTCTGATTCTGACTCTGACCTCGTTTAAAGATGAGTTTGGGTCAGTGAGCTACACCGGACCCTGAAGAATTTTGCCTTTATGCTCCTTAAACAAGTCGAATGTGTTGGGTCCGTAATGTACAATATCTATAAGATCTGTAAAGTATAGTTGATGATGAGCTGTATCTGTGATACATCAGGCCTGTAACGTGCTGGGTTTATAACACAGTTACCTGTAGGTGGGGGGGGGGTAATGCACAGAACACAGACGAGTAAATACAGTAATTTTTTAGTGCTGCCAAAGCTTGATATGCTCCGATTTAATAAGCATCTCATTATTGATCTCCAAGCATCAGATCATTAACCAGCATCCGATGTCTCACTGGGAAAGGGTTTACCAATGTCCTGTTCTACAGCAATATACATTATATTTGTGTTCCTAATTCTTGGAATCGAGACATTTAGTGCTTATGGAAAGCAGAGTGATGAAGCACTCAGTACAATAATGTTAGGGATAATGAGCAGAGACGCAATTCTTCAGTAACAATTGGCAAATTGGTTTATTCTGCTAAGCCTGCAATAACAGCATCATGATCAATTCTTCTGCATGTTGCTCAACCTGTACCACAAGCAGTGAATAACACCCAGTGAAGTGGTGGGTTAGACAGCCCAGAACAGCACAGGGTCAATCAAAATGCTGACTCAGCCAGCTGCTACATGGGATACAAAAACAGCAAGGTCACTGAGAGACTGGGGGGGGGGGGGAATC
>NW_025210822.1:10811-12433 GCF_004010195.1 Chiloscyllium plagiosum
AGAGAGAGAGGGGGGAAATCAGCCAGGGTTCCTGCTCCTGGTCACTGCCCACTGACCCCTATATTAGAGAGAGAGAGGGGGGAAATCAGCCAGGGTTCCTGCTCCTGGTCACTGCCCACTGACCCCTATATTAGGGGGGAGGGGGGGGGGGAGAGACATAGAGAGTGTGTGTGTGGGGTGTGTGGGTGTGTTGGGGGGTTTGATATCAGGCACCAAGTGACAAGTGCTGCAGAGGATCTGCCCCTCAGTGTGAAATATCCAGCTGACACTGCCCACCAAGGCTCTGAGAATGTAAAGACAGGTGAAGGCAGGATCAAAGAGCACCTGATATCCTGCCATTCTATCCGGACTCTCTTCCAATGGCACTGTGTAAAATGAGAAACAAGAAGGGGTGATATGGGGATGGGATTTTATCTGCATCTGTAAGGGCCAGATCTTGCATGAGTGAGAAACAAGTGGGTATCATACAGACTCAGGTGTCCCACTGCCCATCAAGCATGGAGTAAGTCTTCATAAAAAACAGTCAAATGAAATAAAGAACTGCAGATGCTGGCCATCTGAAAGGAAACCAGAAATCGCTGAAGGAATTCCGAGTTTTCTGTTTTTGCTCTGTGAACTCCACCTTAGGATCAAGGAGACATCATCACTAACTCTGGAATAAAAATATGCCATTAAATAAGAGCTGTCCACACACAATCATATAAAAACAACAGAATGAGCGGGAGTTGAAAGCACCAATTTGTCAGACAGACCCGAGCAATAATGAAGCAACATGTTTCCGGTGAAAACATTCCCAAATAGGAGACCATGAGCTAGAATTTCAGTTTGTATTTAATGAAGCCAAGACAAACAAAACATGTACAATAGCAGGAGCAGTCACTAGCACAAATCACAGCCCAGATCTTTTAGAAATATGATAGTTAGGAAAGGCAGAACCAAGCCTTCATCGCCTTGATGAACGGCTCACTCCATGTGGTCTCTCCGAGACATGGCTCGGAATTCCCGAGGCTGCAACTTCTTCGAGAAAACTAGCAAAAAAAAGAAAAAGATAGACTTGCATTTAAATAGCATCTTTCACATACTCAAGACTTTCCAAATCACTTTACAACTCAAGGAAACACAGCACCCAATCTGCTCAGCGTGACCTCCCATTAATAGGAAAAATGACAAAGTATTCTGTTTCATTGCTGTTGGTTCAAAGATAAATAGTGCACAAGGACATCAGGGAAAGCACTGTGTTCCTGTTCAAAATACTACGATGGTATCATTCAACACTTGGCACCAGGGACACTCTCAGTTTAATGTCTTGTTAAAAATAAATACGGTAACACCAACTGTAGGGTTCTCCCACAGCACTGACCATTCAACAGGGTAGTGCTCCTTGATGATTGACCCTCTGACAGTGCAACGTTCCCTCAGTACTAACCCCCCGACAGTGCTGCACTCCCTCAGTACGAACCCCTGTACAGTGCGGCACTCCCTCAGCACTGACCCCCCGACAGTGCGGCACTCCCTCAGTACTAACCCCTGTACAGTGCGGCACTCCCTCAGCACTGACCCCCCGACAGTGCGGCACTCCCTCAGCACTGACCCTCCGACAGTGCGGCACTCCCTCAGCACTG
>NW_025210822.1:15260-20777 GCF_004010195.1 Chiloscyllium plagiosum
CTCCCTCAGCACGGACCCTCCGACAGTGCGGCACTCCCTCAGCACTGACCCTCCGACAGGGCCCACTCCCTCAGCACTGACCCTCCGGCAGTGCGGCACTCCCTCAGCGCTGACCCTCCGACAGTGCGGCACTCCCTCAGCGCTGACCCTCCGACAGGGCCCACTCCCTCAGCGCTGACCCTCCGACAGTGCGGCACTCCCTCAGCGCTGTCCCTCCGAATTTTCCTGTTGAGACTGCAGAAGTGGGATTCACATCCACAACCTTCTAATTCCAAGATGAGATTGAACCCCAATCACTAACAGCTAGTGTGAAAGCAAATAGATCTCTATGGAATAGGTCCTGCCTTACAGAACATAGGAGCTGATACTCCAGGGGCTAGAGACTGCAAGTCACAAATCTCAGGAACACATCAAGTGTCCTGGATCCCAAGGCCTACAATAACTTCAGGTACTGAAATATTATCTCCTCTGTGGACACATTGGAGCAGTTACTTCCTAGCATTTATATTTGGACTGCCCAACGTTCATAGTACAACTGAGAACCTGTGTTCCAGTGAAAGGACTGTGGCTCAGGCTGGGAAAATCGCAGAAGGAAATGGCGATCCTAAAGGCCAACTGGTCAAAGGAATAGGAATTGAAGACAGGGTGAGAGACACCAAAACCGGGAAAGGTCTGATACCGATGGTCTGATTCGGAAGGATTTCCTTAATGCAAGTGGAGAAAAATCATATGCAGTGTCATACAGCACCGAAACAGACCCTTTGGTGCAACCAGACCATGTGATTATAAAGAAAACGGCTCATCCCGATAACATTGAGAGAGCAATTAGGAACATATTAAGGATACAGAATGTCCAACCAGAAATACCAGTGAAAACAGGATCCAGAAAAGTTGTTATAAAGAACAACATGGAGAACTGTTTTCTCAATTCTCAAATGTTACAGTCAACGTGTAGGGTATTGGTTCTAATGTGTAGATTCTCCAGAGAGCTAGCACAGACATGATGGACCAGCAGAGGTTCAATTCCCCTCTCATCTGTTTCCCCAACTCTCTGTCCACTGACTATAAGAAAAAGGAGTAGAAATGGGTCGATGATCTTAGCTGATAAAGCCTTTGATAAAGTCCCACATGGGAGGTTAGTGAGCAAAATTAGGGCGCATGGTATTGGGGGCAAAGTACTGACTTGGATTGAAAATTGGTTGGCTGACAGGAAACAAAGAGTAGTGATAAACGGCTCTATTTAGGAATGGCAGGCGGTGACCAGTGGGGTACCGCAGGGATCAGTGCTGTGACCGCAGCTTTTTACAATATATATTAATGATATAGAAGATGGTATTAATCGTAACATTAGCAAATTTGCTGATGATACAAAGCTGGGTGGCAGGGTGAAATGTGAGGAGGATGTTAGGAGATTACAGGGTGACCTGGACAGGTTAGGTGAGTGGACAGATGCACGGCAGATGCAGTTTAATGTGGATAAATGTATGGTTGTCCACTTTGGCAAGAACAGGAAGGTAGATTACTACCTAAATGGAGTCAGGTTAGATAAAGGGGCAGCTGAAAATGTGTTGCTGGAAAAGCGCAGCAGGTCAGGCAGCATCCAGGGAACAGGAGAATCGACGTTTCGGCATAAGCCCTTCTTCAGGATAAGGGGGCAGTACAGAGAGATCTGGGTGTTCTTGTATACCAGTCAATGAAGGCAAGCATGCAGACACAGCAGGTAGTGAAGAAAGCTAATAGCATGCTAGCCTTCATAACAAGAGGGATTTATCAGAGTACAGGAGCAAAGAGGCTCTTCTGCAGCTGTACAGGGCCCTGGTGAGACCGTACCTGGAATATTGTGTGCAGTTCTGGTCTCCAAATTTGAGGAAAGACATTCTGGCTATTGGAGTGCAGCGTAGGTTCACGAGGTCAATTCCTGGAATGGCGGGACTATCTTATGTTGAAAGATTGGAGCGACTGGGCTTGTATGCCCTTGAGTTTAGAAGATTGAGAGGGGATCTGATTGAGACGTATAAGATTATTAAAGCATATTGAATGGTGGTGCTGGCTCGAAGGGCAGAATGGCCTACTCCTGCACCTATTGTCTATTGATCCTTGACCCCCCCATGACCTTCCACACTCTCTCCATGTCCTTTAATTCCCTTAATATCCTTAATTCCCTTGAATATACCGGACAGGCGAGCATCCACAACGCTCTGGTGTGGAAAGTCTCAAAGACTAACAGCCCTTTGACTGAAATGAATTCCTGTCAGTTCGAGATGGCCAAGCCATCATTCTGACATTGTGACACCACGTTTTAGATATGCAGTCAAGGGAAACACAATTAGATTCCCTACAGTATTGAAACAGGCCCTTCGGTCCAACAAGTCCATGCCCACCCTCCGGAGAGTAACCCACCCAGATGCATTCCCCTACCCTATATTTGCCCCTGACTAATGCACCTAACACTGTGGGCAATTTAGCACGGCCAATTCACCTGAGCTGGATTCTGGGATGTAAGTGTAGCACGTGGATGAACCCCGCGCAGACACAGGGGAGAATGTGCAAACTCCACACTGATGGTCATCCGAGGGTGCAATCAAACCCTGGTCCCTGGTGCTGTGAGGCAGCAGTGCTAACCACTGAGCCACCGTGCCACCCAGGTTCTCAGCCTGCAAAACCATTTAAGAAATGAGATCACCACTCATTCCACTAACCTTCAGGGAATAGACCTATCATACTCAACCTCTCTCCATCCTGAGTGAGCTTGCTCCCTCTGTTCCACAGCTGCCTTTCCTCATCCTCCCCTAACTCACTCCCCCTTAACCAGTGGCCTGGCCTCTGCCTTGTTCCAGTCATTGCCCCTACTCAGTCATCCTGCACCCTCCCTACACCCAGAACAAATATTAGTGAAGCAATGTGAAATTTCCATCTATTGTCATCAGTCGTCTTTGGTGAAAACCAACCTGCTTTAAATTATTGAGAGGCACTATCAGCTGAGCTGGGTGTAAGGTAGGAGAGTACGATAAAGTTACTGACTAGCAAGGTCTGGGAAAGGCTCTGACACCACCAATCAACAGGCTCACAATGACTCAGGGACTTTTATTACCAAATACCAATGTCAGTTCTTCAATCTCAGCTAGACGTTGTCAATAAACCAAAACGTTTTCCAATTGTACCGCTCTGACACGTTAAAATGGAGCAGAAAGCATATCTGTCAGCAATCAAAATCTAAACAAAACTAACACTTGTCATTAAAGCCCACAGCCATGTATGAAATAGTGCAATAATTTCCAATCAAACTTTTCAGTTCTTTATTCAGGATGGGGTGCTCCGAGCAGCTGCTAGCGTAGGGAGAGGTATAGTGACTAGCACCTGTCACTGTTTGAGAAGCTTCACGTTACTAACCACAAGGGGCAGGGGACAGAGGGAGGGCAGGTGCTGGAATGGACCGACTCAATGGATGAGGCAGGGGGATTGTGCTGAGGGCATGCCATTGCAAGGAAAGTGTCCATTAGAGATGAGATGTTTTAGTCTCCAGGAGCAGTGATAAATCCTAGTTAAATTCTACACTGGCTGTGAACACAAAGGAAGTTTCATTAACAGCAGGATACTTGCCAGCTGTAGTAACTGGGCTTTCTGCTGGAGTAGGCATTAGAATTCAGACCTCGAGTGGGGAGGGATGTGTACCTCACCATGCTGGTTTCTGCTGACACTAATATTGTACAGTTTATGTGTCTAAATAGTAATGAATATTGAGACTGAGCAAAGTGCTGTCAAGTCAGGAGGGAATGACATCAAACTGCAAAGAAATGGGGCTTAGACCAAGGTCAGTTCTGACCTGTCACACTTTATAATCAGACTTCTGCATCTCTAGCATTTGTGGTTGAAAGTCTGGTCCACAGACTCTGTAAGGGCCCTCCATACAGTCCAAGTAGCAGATGTCTCAGTTGTACATGAGCACCATATGGTGGAACTGAAATTATTTATTTTACTGTTTAAAAACCCAAACTCTGCAATATTAAAGGCAGATGAGCTATTCCAGGCCACTGTTGTAACTGAGACCTTGCTGTGTGGAAACTGGCTGCACCACACAACGACACGAACTGTGTTTGAAAGGCATTTCCTTCCACTGGATTCCCTTTTGGGGCAACACAAGACAGAAATGAACAAGTTGTCCTTCACAGGAATATCCGAAAATGCAGACCACAACCATGCAAATATTGTCAATGCATCAAATCCTTTTGCATTTACTTCTAATAAACGGAGTTATACCTATAATAAAGCATCCTTCGGAAGCACAGCATTGCAGTCAGCCCAGCCTGGTTCTCACTAACTGTCCCATTATAGACACAAGATCAGGTATAAGGCCTATAGTTACTACTCCTCCTTATGTGACACGCTCCAGTCCTCGAACCTTACTATTTTCATCAGAATGCTGTTGAGATCAGCACAAGCTTGGTATGAGCCACTCTGACCATGCCTGAAGTGTGTAACACCGTGGGACTCTGCTCATCAGCTGGCCAGGATTACAAAGTCCATTCCCAGGTGCCCTGACTTGCCCTTACCTCTTGGTGTTGTGAATGGTTGTCCCACCCAACACGATCCTCACTCCTGGGCTGGTACGGTTCAGATTGTAGACAGTCTGTGCCTCCTCATAGGTCGCTCCTCCAATGATAAACACAATGATATCTTGTGGGCTGTAAGAAGGGAAAGGGTGAGGTTAGTATCATCAAGGAGCTACTTAGCTGAGCGTAACATTACTGAGCAATCTGTACTGCTGCCAATTGGAAGGAGGTACCTAATTTAATAAATGGAAGATATTCCAACATAGACCCACTGTATATCCAAATCCAGAACCACAGTTCGGAGTGGGAGCTACCATTGGTCTCGGTGCCTGTGTTATTGATGGCCATCTTCCACCAAGTTAGAACTGATTATGACATGGTTTGTGGTCTAGTCCCTGACTGACATTATGTCCCAGGTGAATATCGTGGAGCTAAACTCTATGAAAAACACACAGAAAACTCTTCAAATCAGAAAGAAGCCAAGTTACTTGGGCACTTGGACAGAAAATCAACTTGTATTTATCTTGTACCCTGAATGTAATAAAATATTTGATGGTTCTTCACAGAGAATAATTGAATAAGGAGACAGAGATGGAGGGATCAGGGCTGGTGACTAAATGGCTGGTGAAAGAGGTCGGTTTTCGAGCATGGCATAATGGAGGGCAGAGAACAAGAGAGGCAGGGAGGAAATTCCACACCGAGGGCCCCAGCACCACCAGTGAAAACTGGGGAACGAGCAAGAATCCAGAACAGAAAGAGCACGAGGATTGCAGGGACTGAAGGAGCTATAAGAGAAGGAGGGGGGTCTACGGGCTGCAGGAGGTTACGGAGATAGGGAGGGCTGTAGGGACTGGAGGAGTTAACCTATTAGGGAGGGGTATAGGGACTGGGGCTGACAGAAAAAGGGAGGTGTATAGCAGCTGGAGGAAGGGAAAGAGATAGGGAAGGGTGTAGGGACTGGAGGAGG